>NC_139656.1:4086785-4092953 GCF_951799395.1 Argentina silus | reverse complement strand
GAAGAGAAAGGGGGAGAGAGCAGACAGAGAGTGGAGGGAGGGAGGGAGAGAGAGAGAGAGAGAGAGAGAGAGAGCAAGAGAGAGAGAGAGAGAGAGAGAGAGAGAGAGAGAAAATAAGCCCCACCAGTGAGCAGGCCGCACAGCCCTGCCAAACTGCTTTAAAAAAAAAAAGCCCTCTGTTTTATTTATAGTGCGCTGTATCCATGGCAACCGGAGAGGTCAGGCAAGCTGGGCCTGCGCTTCACCCTGCTCTGGGGATTAGGATTTCACAGAGGTTCTCAGATGTGCGGAAGGTGGGCTAGAGCAGCTCGCAGCTCGCCGACGCAGCCCTGCTGCCTAGTGGGAAAGCTGGGCCCTGGTGAGGGAAGAGAGGGGGAGCAGCACCGAGCCTGGGGAATACTCTGGGAATAGTGGTTCCGTGATGGTTGAGGGAATGTGTTGTGTGTTGGAGGGGGGGAGGAGGATTGGGGGGTGGGGGGGGGTTAGACTCCAAAACACGCATGGAGAAAGAGGTGCGGAGCCAGCTTTAATGAGCTAGCCCTCGTTCCACGGGGGGCTCGCTGGAGTTAGTTATCGGTTCGGGTTTGTTTTTCACCCTCGTTTTTAAAAGCAACAAAAAGGACAACGAAAGGTCACGCGGGGTCACGGAAAACCTCACACATTTGCATCGTACAGTACGCACTCACGCGCTCCGAATCAGCTCGTGAATACTGAACAGAGACTAATTAACGTTGCTTTTTCCACCTAAGTGCGTAGTATATCAGTCAGGCCCTCGACACGCACAGCTGACGTATCAGAGTGCTCTCTGGGAAAGATGCGAGTAGTGTTCACAAGCGCAACGGTCTCATATAGCATTCGATTGTGATAGTAGCAAACATTGATCTGTTGTGAGGCTACAACAGAAATGGATTTCTGGTTGTAGAATCATTGGATTGGAGGGTCATTAAGCAGAGACTGTGTGGGGCCCGGCGACGTTGGAGAGACAGTGCATATTAAACGGCAGCTCCTCTTGAGAGAGGAAGGGTTTTCTCTCTGAGGCGGGGGGTTTTGTGGCCTTGTTATTTTCAGCCCAAGAACTGTGTGAGAGAGCCCTTCCAAATCCTGGCGTGGGAGCCAGTTGGAGGAGACCAGCCAGAGTGAGGGGGGGGGGGGGGGGGGGGGGGGGGGGGGGGGAAGAGAGATGGGGGGGGGGGGGGGGGGGGGGGGGGGGCGACAGAGAGAGAGAGAGATGGGGGGCGGGGGGGGGGGGGGGGGGGGGGGGGTAGTGAGTTGACTTGCCCTCCAAGAAGTGCACCATGTGAGTAGTGTACAGACCTCCAGATTCCTCCTGGGGCAGGGGACGCAGTCAGTGTTGCTAGGAGACAGTGGTTGGGCTGGTGTTGCTGTTGTGCAGGGAGGGTTGATGCCTGGCTTGGTCGAATGTGGAACAGGATGGGACTCTCTCTGCGCCGCTCTCTAGGAGCCCATGTGACAGGAACGCAAGCACCACGCCAAAAAAAAATGTGTTTCCCAGGCCATGTCCAAAAGTTCATCCTGCTACCTTATTTAGCAGTCGTTTTCAATATGCAGGGATTACAACGTTTTGCAGGATGTGAAATGTACCGAAATTGAGTATATAGAAACTGTTAGGATGTCATACAAGATTTGCCTTTCCATGAAGTATGAATTCACTGCACACTATTCAGGAAGGCCATTCCAATTTTAGTCCCACAATTCAATGGACCAGGCGAAGGAGTTGAGCAGTAGCGAAATTGACCAATTAACAACATGGTTGAGCTACCTGACAGTTTCTCAGTGTGAATGAGGTGTACTATGTTGAAATGTGTCGCTTACCGAATACATTTGACTAAACAGTAGCCTCTAAATAGTATGGTGAGGATGTAGTAGATACTTTGAGTAAACAGTAGGCAGTATGAGCTTTCAGACATATCCCTACTGTTGGAGGCAGTAATGACTCCCCCTGTCTCTAGGGGGCACCCTCAGCACCTGCGTCACTGGGCTCACTCGGCCAACACAGCCCCTCTGAGCTGAGCTGTGACCACTCCAGTAATTGCGGTTGCCAGGAGACCGTCGATGTTGCAGGCACATGACCGTTGTTGTTGCTTGGGGGGTGGTCGGTATGGCGTTCTGGGAGATGGCCACAGTTCACGCGAGGAGGGGGGGTGTGTGAGGGGGGGTTGGGTGGATGGGGCGTGGGAGGGCGGCGGGGGGGGGGGGGGGGGGGCGGGGGGGGGGGGGGGGGGACGTCCATGTTGCTAGGAAATGGCTTATGCCGCTGGTGGCTGTCTGTTGGTTTGTTAGAGTGGAGAGCGATTGAAGATCAGGCCAATCAAGTTCATTAGGCATGTCAAACCAGAGTTCGGGTCAATCTCAATCATCGGCAAGACTGGGTCGGAAAACAGGCTGTGAGATAGGGAGGGAAAACTGAGTCTGAAATATGTATGGAACTCTGTCAACGCAGGGTCTCTCAAGATCTGGCCCATCCCCAGGCGAGAGCAGGTCGCGCCAGTGCAGACCATTCCAGCCTCTTTATGGCAGAGGACACAGCAGGAACACATTAAACTGTGTCCTGGGAACAAAGACCACACGTAGCCAGATCACACACACGCACACACACAAACACACTCCATTAGCCATTCAGAATATACACACACACACACTCACAGGCAGGCAGGCAGGCAGGCACGCACACACACACGCACGCACGCATGCATGCACGCACACACACACACGCACACACACGCACAAACACACACAAATCATGAAGCATTGTAATGTATAATCACTGTCAAATTACAGTCACCCATTACAATTTAAATAGAAGATGGTGATAAGATAAATGAAAACCATACTGACCACTCTTTATGTAAGCTACTACACTTTTTACAAACCAAGGTCAGTGTGTCTGTCTGGTGATATTGAGTTATCTGCCCGGCAACATTGAGTTGTTTGGGGTGTTGTCTGGTAGCAAGTTATGAAATCTGTCTGGTTTTGGTGACTTATCTGACTTTGGGGAAAGTTTCCTGTCTCAAGGCACAGAGTTATCTATTCTCTGTCTGTACAAAATATTGTTGGTGTGGATGCATTGGCTCATCTGTATAGTCATGTTGTGTTATCTGTCCAGTGTGGGCCTAAAGTTTTTTGGAGAATGTGTCTGAGTGTATGTTTGATAGTGTTGGAGTGTTTGTATGTGTAGTTTATGACTACATGTTTGGCAGTGTTGGAGTATTTGTCTGTGTAGTTTATGATTACATGTTCATAGTGTTGGAGCATTTGTCTGTGTAGTTTATGACTACATGTTTGGTAGTGTCCTGGTACAGTGGAGGAAGGTAGAAAGGAGGTAGAAATCAGAGGATGGGCTCATTGTAACACGTGGAACGGAGTGAAGAATGGTATCAAACACACATGCATTACAACGAGCCTGTCCTCCGATGTCTACCTCCACCAGCCTCCCCTGGCTCTGGTAGTATTGAGTTGTGTGTGTGTAGTGTTGGGTTAGGGTTAGTGAGTGTGTCTGGTAGTAGTCAGAGTAGATACTGTAGGAGCCTAGGAGGCTTGAGGCTCCTCTTATCAGGAGGGACGGACACACAAAGGCCTCAGTGTGTACCTCAGTAATTGGATCTGCACCACCCTGGTGCCCCCAAGACCCTAACCAATCCTCTTTCTCCTTCTCCTCATCCTCCTCCTTAGACCCTAACCCACCCCTTTCTCCCTCTCTTCCTCCTCCTCCTCCCAACACACTATAACACTAACCAACCCTTTCATCCTCCTCCTCCTCCTCCTCCTCCTTCTCCTCCTCCTCCCTGCACACTAACCCACTAACCAACCCTTTCATCCTCCTTCTCCTTCTCCTCCTCCTCCCTGCACACTAACACACTAACCAACCCTTTCATCCTCCTTCTCCTCCTCTTCCGTCTCCTCCTCCTCCTCTACCCTGCAGCCCAACCATCCCATTCCTCTTCCTCTTTCTCCTCCTCCTCCTCTTCTGCCTCCTCCTCCTCCTCTTCCTCCTCCTCCCTACAGCCCAACCATCCCATTCCTCCTCCTCCTCCTCCTCCTCCTCCTCCTCTTCCTCCTCCTCCCTACAGCCCAACCATCCCCTTCTTTCTCCCTCTCCTCCTCCTCCTCCCTACAGCCCAACCATCCCATCCTATTCCTCCTCCTCCTCCTCCTCCTCCTTCTCCTCCTCTTCATCCTCCTCCTCCTTCTTGTCACTACACACAAACCATTTTGTCCCGACACAACACGCCAATCACACACATGATATCTGAGGCTTTTTGTACATCATGACCTTATGTTGCACACACTCATGGAAATGGTGGCAGGTATATGACTGTATGTGAGAAAGTGAGATGTCAAACCTCATTTGACAACTTCAATGGTCTTTTATTGCACATGCGTTGATGGTTTTGTGAGGTAATAGAGGCTTATGAAAACATGACAGTTCATGTCACTTGATAGAAGCTCAGTTAGGTAAATCACAGTGTGTTATTGTAGCTGTTGTTGTTCTTGTTGTTGTGGTTGTTGTCACAGAATACCTTGTTTAAGCAGTCAGCCGGTCTCAAATCGAATTGCAATAACCTCCCAGATCTGTCCTGTGAATTCCGATTCATTATCTCCCTACATGGGGTATTGTTGCAACAAACACCCACCGTTTAGAATGAACACTCTATAGAACAGACATTTCGCTTAAATTCTTTCACTCGTTCCTCAGTAAAAAGTGTGAGGTAGATCCATACCGCTAATTGATACGATTGACTAACACATCATATGGGGGTGTGTGGTAACAGCATGCGATTGTGTATCGGACATCATTTAATTGCACACGGTGTGGTTGCAATGCTGTATCACTACAAATTCATCCGCTTGTATGTATACTCCAGGCAAATAGATTGCGTCCTCTCAAAATGGCTGACATTTTCTGGGAGAGTACGGCTTTAGAACGCAGTGTCCCATTTCTCAGTAGCTTGGGCCCTGTCCCTGTCTGTTTTTCCCTTTCCCCATCTCTCTTTCTCTCTCTCTCTCTCTCTCATTCGTATTGTCCAGCGATTCTGTTGACGTCTTTTTTTTTTTTTTTTTTTTGCTGGTTTCTTTTTTCCCCACCCAACACAATGAGCAGCGCTCGCACCAGAGTCCAACAGAAGCGCAGGGTGAGTGGGCGCCAACTCCATGGGTCCAGAGAGGCAGGCTCCAGCCAGCACTGTGAGGGGCTGAACTTGATTCTGCTCCGGTTCTGGTGCTGGCTCACCGGCAGGCCCCCGCGGCTCGGGCCCGGCTCCAGGACGGGCGGCAGCAGAGCGGACAAAGGAGCTCAGTCTCTACAGGGGGTGTAGGGGAGGTGGTGGGGGGTGGGGGGTAGGGGGTGTGGGGGGTAGGGGGGGTGATGGTGGTGTGTGTGTGTGTGGGGGGGGGGGGTAAGGGAGGGGGAGGGGGGCTGGCGAGCCCAGCGCGAGGGTCTTATCCTCCCGGCTCAAACACACGCCACCAGCTGCTGCCCCCTTCCTGTGCTTTCATTAAAACAGCCTCCCTCCCGCTCCGCTGGGTAATCCACCGGGTTTACAGAATGTGGATGAGGTAAATATCTCTGTCTCTCTCTCTCTCTCTCTCTCTCTCTCTCTCTCTCTCTCTCTGTGTCCCCATCTATTTACCCATCCCTCTCACTCTCTCTCTCTCTCTCCCTCTCTCTCTCCCTCTCTATCAATACATCTCACTCCGTCTCTGTCTGTGTCTATCTCTGGATGTTCTCACTCGGTGTCACTGTTTCTTCCCCTTCTCTTTTTCGTCCCTTCCTCTCAACTATCCAGAATTCTCTCTCTCTCTCTCTCTCTCTCTCTCTCTCTCTCTCTTTCAGAGTAGAGGCCAGAGCAGAGAGGTGGGAGTAGCCAGAACAGTACATGCTTCCTCTGCATCATTACTGCGCACTGAAATATGTGTGTGTGTCTTGTGTGTGTGTGTGTGTGTGTGTGCGCTGTGGTGGTGGTGGTGATGGTGGCGGTGGTAGTTACGGTGGTGGTGGTAGTGGTGGTGGAGAGCAGTCCAGTATGTTCTGTGTGTGTGTGTGTGTGTGTGTGTGTGTGTGTGTGTGTGTGTGTGGATCCGTGGATCCTGTCAGAGCCTCAGTGTTCCAGCGCTCAACCCAAAGCCAAGGCAGGCACTGCCAGAGGGAGC
>NC_139656.1:4079285-4084285 GCF_951799395.1 Argentina silus | reverse complement strand
GGCGGCTGATACAGCTGCAGGCCCTGCGCAGTGGGAAGTGTTGCCATGGTGAGGCAGGCTGTCAGGGCCGGAGAGACTGTCCTCACTGGCCGCATGGTCACTGCAGCTGTCCCTGCAATGTGTGTCATCAGCATGCGTGTGTGTGTGTGTGCGTGTGTGTGTGTGTGTGTGTGTGTGTGTGTGTGTGTGTGTGTGTGTGTGCGTGCGTGTGCGTGTGCGTGTGTGTGTGAGAGAGAGAGAGAGAGAGAGAGATAGAATATAAAAATGCATCTCATTAAAAGATTACTAACTCTATGTTTTCCTGTTTGTACTTTCATCTTCAAACTGTACACTTGCCACAACACTTTAATACTTCATTTGAAAGACTAGCAAATACTGTACATGTATACACTGAATGTATCATGTAAAAAACTGTAAAAAAAAAAGTATCATGTAAAAAACTGTAATCATGTAAAAAACTAAAAGCAGTTCCAGCGAATGATTTGTAACAGTTTATGAATAATCTATAACCAATGTATAGTTACTAATAATTAACAGTTTCAGTAGGCCTGTATGCACCTTACAAACCCTTGACAAACTCGTAAAATGGTGCCTTAGGATTTCCTTATTAACTCTGCCAGTGACTTAATCGCCAATTAAATGTTCTTGTGTACAATTAAGACGAGTTGAAGGAGCAGGAGCGAGAAGCCATGTAGCATATGCAACTGTTGATCACAATTATCAATGTTTTTAACTGCGGTTACCCTTTTACCTAGAAGATAACAATGCTTTATTAAAGTGTTTTCTCTGTTGTGTTGGATAGTGTAGATTCTGTTGCATAGAGGGACGCAACACACAGTTGCACACTTTTTAAATGACTTTTGATAGTCTGAATGCAAAGTACAAAACAAAGATATTATGCACTCAAAACATTATGCATCTCAAAACAATATCTCTCAAAATCAAAACAAGAATTAATAACGGTGTCCAAATAACAGTAAAATCTCAAAATGAACACGTTGATATTTCTGCAGTTCTGTATTATCTTCACAGTGGATGTGAATAGATCCAAGTTCAGTTGTTCCCTAGGGGATTGCGCCACTGTCCTGTCCTTCAACCCTCCCTACTGCCAATCAATCACCCTTTGACCTCGGCGGCGGGAAGCCTCAGTGCTCATGACAGGAAGAGGTGAGCGGGGTCTATGTTGGTGTCCTTCACTATGCCTGTCCAAAAAAGCCCCATGGCCACACAGTGACAGAGCACACAGCAATGACAGTGTGCATGGGCTATGAAGAGTGCAAACAGCGTCTGTTTGGGGAGGCTTCTCCTGTCCCGTCCCAGAGACACAGCAGCACACAGATATGTTTATCATCTGTGACCGTGTCCCTGGAGACAACATCCATGGAGACAGTGTCCATGGAGACAATGCCCATAGCGACTGGGTCCGAGTACAAAGTGTCTTTTCGAGAGCTTCGAACTAAAAAATTCTATCTCCGCGTGAAGTATAGTTCTGAGATATTGAGCATCAAAGATTTCACATCTCAGAACTTAGAAGTGTTAAATAGTGTATTCCTCTCTTATAGCTCAATAAGTCCATTACCCTCAGGGTACTTTAAATGCAGAATATGAAAATCCTGGGACAGTTGAAATTGGGATTTTTTAGGGCAGGGGGTTGGGGGGGGGGCAAATGCAGATAAAACCTTATCAGTGGAGGCTTGGGGAGGTAGAAATCGGAGGACAGGCTCATTGTACGGAACGGAATGAGGAATGTAATGGAATGAGGAATGCGATGCAATCTTTCGATTTATACCTTCACCAGCCTCTCCTGAACCTCATAGTTTTGAAAAGTCTATTTCGGTTCAGTTCTATAACGTCCTTTCTGACACTATCTGACACAATGACCAAATTTCAGTTATGATTGAAAGTTATTGACACTTTCGTTGATTAAGGAAGAGAATAGGCTTATTTTGTTCAGATCATTTAAAACGTAGTAAAATACATAGATTATTGTACATTTATGTCAATTGTATGCAATAAAGCCTCTGTTATGCTATACACTAGGTGAGGGAGCTAAAGAAAAAATGTCAATTGCTGACTCTTCTGGATCAATACACTACATGTTATCAAAAGCATGAGGTAGATTCATGATTTAAGTAAGCCCCCCCTTTAGTGAAGGTGTGTGCATTGACTGTGATTAGCTCCAAATGAATGAATGAATGGGAGTATTCAAGGCCATAGAACTATAAAGTTCTAGTACCGAGACTCATATTGATATTTTTTTCCATAACCCAGGTATCAGAGCGTTTTATAATATGCTTTTCTTTTATAACTCAATGTTTTTTGATTGGACCGCAAATAGAATTTTATAGTTATAAGTTAACATGGGTATCTGCACAGACAGAACTTTAAAGTTCAGAATTTGTTTCCTTCTTAATAGTACTTTACACAAAAGTACAAAAAAATGTGACTTAACCCACAGGTGAACAACTACCCAAAGAGCAACGTTATGTGATTAACTTATTGTTGAAAAAATGTCAGATAGAACTTTATAGTTATAAGCTCTCGTATTATGGTCAGTCATGTGTGACAGGCTGTGGGATGGGAAAGGTTTATGGGATGTGTGTGTGTTTGAGTATTTGAGTCGTTTGGAGGGGAGAGGGGAGCGGACATTATATATGTAGATTTGAGGATGGATAGGTAGCACCACAACACCATAGAATATACTACATTTCAATTACTTTTATAATCCCATTCAATTGACAACAACGCAAGCCCTAACCCTAACCCTAACCCTGTTAAGGCCCACTAACCTTGTTGAGAGCAGGCTTTCCTTACTCGGAAAGCCTGGGGAAATCCTTTGCAGAAAATAGCTGCAAAGGGGTGGAAACCCATTTGAAATTAGTGATGCCTTGCGACAAGTGAAACCAATCAACTACCTTGCTTGGGCAGAGCACAGAATTGAGTTTTTCCTTCAGGTTTTTTTCCATTTTCTTCAATGTTGCAAGCTAGCATAGACAACAACTCTCTGCAAAATAGTCCTACCTGGTCGGAAAGGTTGCATGTTGGGCATGTTGTGGGAGGGATCTTGGAATATAACATCCATTGAAATTGCGAGCACATTCTCCCATCGCTCCATCCAGTACAATCCATGCCAGATTGCTAATCTAAAATGAATGAATTAAGACCTCAAAAGGAGGCGTGAGAACAATGTGATTTGGAGGTATGGCTACGTGAGACCAAAGGCCCACTGAAGAGACTTTGATTTCCAAATTAAGCCATTTTTGGGTAAATGTGAGGTTACATACTTTTAAAGAATTAAAATGCTTAAAAAGAAGCAAGTAGTAGCTTTTTTGTTTATCACAATTTGTTACATGCTTTGTTTCTCTACATTTTTGATGAGTTACTTTGAAGCTAGCTTTGTAAAATAGTTTAGCAAGATAAGCGAACAGGTTGTTTTTACTAGCTAGCAAAAGACAACGCTGTGCTAGCTCATAATTTTCATACCTTTGTATTCTGAACAGTCTTGCTACATTTTATCACAGCATTCTAAATGGCCAGTTTCATCTAGTCTCAGCTGTTAACTGTATCTGCCGGGAGCTGACAATGGACGCACTCTTCGCACTGGCTAAAATGGGATGGATGTAAAATGTAAACAATTATATAATTGGTTTATTGAGTTTTACTACCCAGAGCACACTTTATATTGGAGTTTGTGGTGACGGACACATAACCTCGTAAATCACACTCATCGAATACTGAGCATATGAGGGAGAGTAACGGGGCTAGATGTTTACATAAAGAGTAGGCTACGAAATGACAGAGACCTTATTTTTCATATTCAGATGATCACTTCACTTTACAGTGGTCTGTTAATTCAGATGCTTCTTATAGATACATTTCAGTACAACCACTCTGAATCCATTTGTATCAGTCTTCTTTTCAAGCAACAATTAGCATCTTAGTAATGCTAGTTAGTCAAGCAAGTAAATAGCCTTTCAATCTTTCAGTTACAGGTATATTGCCAAAATGATTGATGATTGACAGCTGATTCCTTTTTGTGAAAATTAAAATGTTGAATTTTCAAGTCAAGATCAAACATAGGGCAATTGACAGTCCATGGACAGGGCTTTCACAACGCTTTTCAGGCAGAATCAGGCAGCTGATGATGACCTGGGTGATTGAGAATGCAGGTCTGGTGTGTTGGAGAAGGAGAGTGGGCTGCAGCCACCATCCTGGGGGAGGATCCTTTCACTGCCAAACACACACCATAGCCTGAGGGGCAGAGTGACCGCTCAAGCAGTGCCTGAAACACACAGATACGTACACAAACACACACACACACACACACGCAGACACACACATGCACACGCACGCACGCATACACACACACACACCATTCAGACACAATATTCAGCAGAATATCTACTCCATTGATTCTTTTAACAGCAACGATGTGCACTGTGTGACTGAAACCTTTTAAAATGGATCATTTAGTTGAATTGGAATATTAATGTCAAATGAAACTGAATTCAACGTAACTGTATTGTACTGACTCACGTTTCAATAGTTGTACATATCAGTTTGACACGTCTAATAGTTTATTTTAGTTACATTTGTGTTTATTTGTCTGTACTTGCCCTGGGTTGGGATAAAGGAGTTATAGTTCTGCTTAGTGAGAGTGTAAAGACAGCAGAGGCCTACTCCCCCTGCTCTCCTAATGAACAGATCCACACCTGAGATGCAACACCTGAAACTGGCTCTGACTGGCGTGAGCGCCCCCCCTCCCCCCTCCCCCTACTCTCCCTGTCTCACCCTCTGTCCCTCCCCCCTCCCTCTCTGATCTCACTCTGCCTCCCTCTTCCTGCCTCTTTTCTCACTCCCCCTCTCTCTAGCTCTGCCTCCTCCTCTCTCTAGTTCTCTCGCTTGGTCTCACTCTCCCTCACCCCCTTTCCACCTCTACCGCTCCCTCTCTGTCCCTCACTCTGTCGTCCCTCCTTTTCTCCCTCCCTCCCTCCCTCCCC
>NC_139656.1:4019285-4074285 GCF_951799395.1 Argentina silus | reverse complement strand
AAACAGGTATTTTTACCCATATGCTATAGCTACTCCCTCATAACTGCATTTTGCATATGTACCTGTTTCATGTGTTTTCATGCTTATGCCTTTTGAACACCTGTATGTGTAGATGTGTAGTATGTGTGTTTAAAGTGTTGTCCTATGTGGCTCAGTTGGTAGAGCATGGCGCTAACAATGCTTAGGTTGTGGGTTCGATTCCTGCTGGGACCATATATACTGAAATGTATGCACTCACTGCAATGTAAGTCGTTTTGGATAAAAGCGTCAGTTAAATGGCATATATTATTATGTTATATATATATATATATATTATTAAAGTAAGTGTTTGCCTACTCAGTGTTCTACTGATGAGGACATGTGGTGTCCTGGTGCTCAGGTAACAGGGAAGTGGAATGGTGGGTCAGGGTGGTAGGGGGAGGGGGAGAGAGGGGGAGAGAGGAGGGAATGAAGGCCGGGCGGATGAAGGCCGGCGGGGGGGGGGGTTGAGTGGCGGGCAGGCGGACCATCAGGAGGTGTTGAGGAGTGTGGGGTGGGGGGGTGAGGTGGGGGGGGGGGGGAGGGTGCAGGCGGACAGGCTGGGGGTGAGGAGGGGTGGGGTGGGGTGGCGGGCAGCTGCGTCACGGCGGTGATTAGCGAGGGCCGAACTGCGCTCTTATTGATTGGCACAGTGGAGACACTGGGCTGCCTTCCACCGCACTCTAATGAGAAGCCCTGACCTCCTCCAGTCAGCAAGGTCGCCAAAGCCTACTGTAATTGCACTCTCTCTAATGGCGTCAGTCACGCACGCACTCCAGCCCCGGTAATGACAATTACCATAATGTCACTGGGCTCCACGGGGGCCTCTCAATCACCCGTCAGTTTGGGAGAGGAGACGTTTGTCAGCCGCTGCTCTCTGAGATGAGGAACACTGCATCAATTTGGTACTGCTACTGCGTACGTGGGCAGAGGTACCAGTCGCCACCGTGCCCGTTGGTATGGGCTATATCACACTACTGTATGTCTGGCGTAAACTCAACACACCAACGCACACTTACTCACTCTGCATCACTGTACTCCATGTTTAAACCCCAACAGGACGACACCACCAAGCATGTCACAACAGCCTCTGCGCTTTAGAAGGCTCCGTGACCAAACATTCTCATCTGTTTTCCCGACCTATGGACCTCTGACCTATCCCTCTATCCTCCATACATCTGAACCACTCTCCGGCACCTTCTACACAGACAGTCTGACCATGCGTGGGGACACTCTCCCTTTCTTGCTGCTTCATGTTAGCCATCATCCTGCTTGCTGTAAGCCTTCCCTCAATACATTGTCAGACTCGCTAATGGCATAACATGATTAGGTCGTAATGTGATGATATCAGTGCCAAGGCTCTCTATGTAATGTGATGATAATGACTGACATGACCCTTTATGTAATGGAACACCTTCACAGTCCTACATGTCCCCCCTCTGTCTCTCTGTCTCTCTCTCTCTCTGTCTCTCTCTCTCTCTCTCTCTCTCTCTCTCTCTCTCTCTCAATGACACCTGTCTGACCACTCGACGAGGATGATGTTATATCTTACATATTCTATGGCTTTGACTGTGGCCTTAATCTACTGATGAAGGTGGTGAGAGACTTCAGCTGTGCAGAGTGCCAAAACATCAGACCCATCATAAACACACCATCACAGGAAAATATGTAAATCTATTTATCCATAATTGATCATGCGCAAATATGATTGATGGTTTGTGCGTGGTCGAATGGAGTATTTTTGTTTTCATTCAATGAATGCAATAAGTGAAGAATTACCCTGGGAAGATGACCAAATATACCTCATTCAAACACAACTGTTTACACAGCTACCTTTCACAATTAAATGTGTGTGTGTGTGTGTGTGTATATGTGTCTGTGTGTGTGAGTGTGTGTGCATGTGTGGGTGCGTGGGTGCGTGCGTGCATGTGTGTGTGTGTGTGTGTGTGTGTGTGTGTGTGTGTGTGTGTGTGTGTGTGTCTGTGTGTGAAGTTGGGGAAGTATGGCAGGGGGGCCATTTCAGCAGAGACAGCGGAATTACGGTTGTGTGCTTTCCTGATGAGGGGCTAGGTTTATGGCGTTTGGCTGAAAGAGTGTGCGTTCTGCGTCCCAGATTTACTACTGCGTCTCTAATTTCAGCAGGGCGACGTATTTAAGAGCGTTGGTCGTAAAAAAAAAAAAAGAAAAAACAGAGAGAGAGAGAGAGAGGGAAAAAAATAGTAAAAAAAAAAGAGGGCCCGGGTTGGTGGAAGCTAAATCAGTGAGAGCACAAAGAGGCAGGCGTCTGAGAGGTATTGACCCTCCATTGATCGTCAGAAGCTGCGTGGTGGTATTGACCAGATAGGGGAGAGACCTAGGGAGAAAGCAAACTGCGCTCAACCACTGAGAGAAAAAAACCCCAGAGAAAACAACAGTATACCATGTCTACTCTGACCTTGCGGACAGTCCCTGTCCTACAGTCGTTCTTTCATTGTGTGTTTGTGTGTGAGTGTGTGTGTGTGTGTGTGTGTGTGTGTGTGTGTGTGTGTGTGTCCTACAGAAGGCTGGCGGGAGGGTTAGGCTCCCTCGCAGGTGTCCAAGGGCACTTCCCCTCATGCAGTAGTGGGAGGCTCCCTGCCCCGTCTCTGCTTTACAAGGCTGTAGTCAGTCTTGCAGATGCTGAGCTGAACTGCAGCAGTGCTCTGGACACAGCACTGTGTGCTGCCTCCACCATCTCCTCTGCCCTCAGGCTACTTAACAGTGAATTATTGGTTATTTGGTTTTTTACCAAAGACAACCTTCTGTATGTAAAGATCCATCACCCCCCCCCCCCCTCCTCCGCCCCCCCCCCCCCCCTCTCTCTCTCTCTCTCTCTGGCTGGCGTGGATATGAGAGTGGATGGCTGAGGGGAGCACTTCCTGTCTGTTGGTCCTCCACTGGTGCAGGTGACAGGAGCCCAAAGACTTGGCATGGCAGACTCACACACACATAGGCCAGATGGTCCCAGACCCCTCCGACTGGCGGACCGGCTAAAACACAGGGTAGGGTACACCTGTGTGTGTGTGTGTGTGTGTGTGTGTGTGTGTGTGTGTGTGTGTGTCTGTGTGAGTGTGTGTGTGTGTGTGTCTGTGTGAGTGTGTGTGTGTGTGTGTAGGAGAGAGAAAGAAAAAAGCGAGTGAGTCTCTCTCATCTATATATATATATATTTATACATATCATATTTTTTCTCCATCCCTCTCTCTTCATCTTTCTCTTCCTTTCATTCTCTCTCTTTCTTTCTCTTGTACCTCTCCGGTTCTTTCCTCTCCATCTCTCTGGCCTTGCTATACCCTGTAGCTCATGTTTGTAATGAAGCAAGTCCTGTGATAAACATAATAAAGACATCTATAAAAAGCAATAGACCAAAGACAAACCGTTCCATCAGCAATTGTATTCATCTCTAATGTTGAAAAATAGTTCATGATCCATTTCCCAGCAAAGATATCAACAGATAAAGTACGTTGCCCTGTTGCAGGTTCAGTTCCAAGATCTTTCAGCGAACCTTGACAACAGGTGCAGCAGCCATGTTCCCAGGGGGAGATGGTGGATCTAGTGCTGATAATTGGCAAGCAGGGCATTACGTGGGACTGCGGCAGAGAGTCGTAGAGATAGGGGGGTGGTGGAGATGGGGGGGGGGGGGGGTCGGGGGCGGGGGCGGGGGGGGCAGGGGGGGGGGGGGGTTCTGAAGACAATGGAGATGTGAGGACAAGAGCACGAGGAAAGTGAGCTCTGAGCTCCAAGCATAGGCAGGAAAGTCAGGGGCAAAGGGAGGGGGAGGGGGGTGGGTCATTAAACTGGAAACCGGGAACCACATGGGAGGCAGAATTTTAAATGATTCCCCCCATAGCAAGACCAGCCCAGCAGAAGGACTAACCTCCTCTATCTATCTCTCTCTCTCTCTCTCTCTCTCTCTCTCCCTCTCTCTCTCTCTCTCTCTCTCTCTCTGTGTGTGTGTCTCTCTCTCTCTCTCTCTCTCTCTCTCTCTCTCTCTCTCTACCCCTCACTCTCTCCACCCCTCTCCCTCTCTCCCTCACGGAGATGCAATTAATTCGGATAGAGCCTGCCAAGAGTGCAGAGATAGAGAGATGCGGGGTGCGCCCTCACACACGCAGGAGGGAGCGTGGTCTCACAGCCACAGATACAGCCTCTCCGTCTCCTCTATAGTCCACCACATCACAACCACATCTCCACTTCTTCTCATTCCATGGCCTCCATCTCCCTGTACCCCCTGCTCCTCCCTGAGTGTGAGGAGCAGAGCAGACTCAATCCATCTGATACACAGCGGTCCTGGGAGAGACATCCCTCTCTATCTCTCTGCAATAAACACACGCCACACAGACTTACTACATCAACCGCACTGAAATGTATCCAAAGCAATATCAAGGGAAAAAAAACTCTTCTCCCAAAAATATCTGAGCATCGTCTTGCTGAAGAGAACAAGGTATGAAACTCTCAGAGTGTGTGTATATCACCGTGTCCTGAGACAGACCACCCTCTTTGTTGATGTTCCTCAAGGCCAGGGAGGGAGGACTATAGGTGGGGAGAGCTCAGGGCTGCTGGGGGTGGGTGGATGGAGTGTGAGATGTGTCATGGTACACAAAGCACGTACCATGCAAAATGCAGGAGGGAGTGTAGCTTAGTGCCAGGGAGGCCGTCGATACCAGGGAAATTGATCGTAATCAACCGAGCTGCAGAGTGAGCAGAGAGCGGTCGTTGGCTCTCCTTCCCCCTTCCTCCTCCATCTTCTACCTTCTATCTTTCTGTGTCTTTTTTCTTCTTCTTGATTTAAAAAAAAACAAACACATAAACAAGCGAGAGAGCTTGTAAGAGGGATAGAACACTGAAGGAAAAACATGTACTGTATGAGTGGGCTGGAAAAATGGAACCAGTCTCAAATTCACAGACAGAGCTATGGATGTAAGGACCATACATGAGATGGAAATTATAGCTTTAACCATTGTTTTAAAGCTATACAGTGTTTGTTTAGAATGGCATTGTCCTCAAACAACGAAGTAAAACAAGCTTTCATACAACTGGTTGATCAAATCAAACATTGATTGGCCCGAGAAGCATTTCAGCCATTCCGATATCCACGATTCAGCACGGCTACCGTATCACTTGCACTTTGCAACATGTACACCTATGCCACAAACCCTCTTCAGGATATTGTAGCTTTTTTTAAAACATTATTTTTTTCGTTGCTTGACCAATGGAAGGATTTTTCGTTGCTTGACCAATGGAAGGATTTTTCGTTGCTTGACCAATGGAAGGATCCTGGCATGATGGATAAATCATGGTTGTTTTTGTCATCCGTATGCTGCTACACTAACTAGGTAGCTTTTAACAGCCGGCCAGGTAGAGTGGTGGGTTTCTGGGTTGCCATGCCAATCACATTAGACCACCCGTCCCAGAACTATCAGCGAACCTGCGTCCCTAACTACGGTTATAGTTTTATGAACTACTTTTATAGGTGGAGGGCATTAACCAATGCAATATATCATATCAGCACCATAGCTCGTTGTCAGAATCAGCACCCTAGCTTGTCAGAAGTGTTGCTGTCAGTGTAAAACCTTGGTGTAAAAGCAATAACACACTGAAGGGTATGCTCCATCGTGACGATATCGGAATGGCTGTGATGGCCGACAGCACTCGGCTACGCCTCGTAAGCATATCCAGTTAGCTTATCGTGTCTCTGCTGTGTTCTGTTGAGGTAAGACAGTTGAACTAAGCCCATGAGCCATTTAGAAATAATATTCTTCAAGAATCAATGTCTACGTATCATTAATGTCGATATATATTTATATATATATATATACACACATGGATATCAAATCAGATCTCCCCTTTAACCTTTCACTCTTTGTTTTCAATTCAGATATTATGTCTATGTGTTATTGGACATCTAAAATAACACACGAACAGGAAGGGAGGTGAACGTCCGTGGCTGTTTTTTTTTCTCTTTCCTCTCGCTGCACCATAATTTCTAATTTGAAGACGGTGGCATACCTGGCTGTGCGGCTGTGCTGTTAAAAGAGCTGGCCCAATTATAGCATAACACCTAGCCTTACGGTTTCCATGGCTGCACGATGCATCTGTCCCGCGGGACGCACCGTGGAGGAACGAGCGTCTTATCAACCATCACCCTGGTAATAACACTCCCCCGAGCCTCTGCCGCCTGCGTCAGGCCTTAACGAGAACCCTGGGTGAAATCTCTCTCCCATTCCAGCCACAGCCATTGATTTGGGCTTAATCTGTTTCCACGTGTCCCTGTGTGTGTGTGTGTGTGTGTGTGCGTGCGTGCGTGTGTGTGCGTGCGTGTGTGTGTGTGTGTGTGCGTGTGTGCGTGTGTGTGTATTCTAGTGGGTGAGTAAATCTTAAAGCATCTTTCTCTCTCTTTCTGTGGGTTTGTGGGTGGGTGTGTGTGTTTGTGTGTGTTTGTGTGTGTATGAGTGTGTGTGTGTGTGTGTGTGTGTGTGTGTGTGTGTGTGTGTGTGTGTGTGTGTGTGTGTGTGTGTGTGTTTGTGTCCGGGTTAATTAATGTTCATTTTACAACGTTATTGCAAGTGTATATTTCCTTCATGCCAAATGAAAATTACAATCCCCACACACATTGTAAGATTTTTTAGTGTTATTGAGTGTGTTCCAGATCTACAGTAATGTAGCGGTTAGCTCTTGGAAGCTTAATAAATCAGCATGGCTACCTTTGGTTTTATCTTCTTCCTCACCTCTTCAGTCGATGAAAATACTTTTTGGTAGCTAAGGAGCCCAATTTTCTCCACTTTAAGTTGATCCTTTGGCTCATACGCCGTTAGCATATGAACTTAAAACACACCAAAAAGTTGTGACGATAGTTGTAAATTGTGTGTATTTTGTTACAGACAATGAATCGGTCCGCACTTGTGACTGGTGGCAGATTAATGTTTAATACCTTATTTCCGACTGTCAATGTCTTCCGGCTACACAAGTTACGCTTGTCAATATGATCATTTCTGAGTTCTAACATAATACAGGAATAGCCTGGATGACTCAATGGTGCCTTGTGCCTTACCATCCTGCTGCCTGCGGTCATTGTTTGGCCTCACACACATAAACACCGGACCCTGAGGTGGAGCGCGAGGTGTGTCTGACGTCACTGGAGACCAGGCGTACCCGCCAGTTCCAGAACTTAATTGGACAAGGTCAGCCGTTGGAAGCTATACAGCATAAGAGCCACAATCTGAGACTTGGTTTTGTCCTTTTTTGGCTACAAGGCACAATACCACAAAAAATAATTGGGGAGCAGCACTGCTGGTGATAGTGAAAGTGTAATCACTGTTACAATGCTAATCTATCACCAAGGAGCAAGTGAGGTCA
Source organism: Argentina silus (assembly GCF_951799395.1). Classification (NCBI taxonomy): domain Eukaryota; kingdom Metazoa; phylum Chordata; class Actinopteri; order Argentiniformes; family Argentinidae; genus Argentina; species Argentina silus. The sequence continues at coordinate 4,066,896 of NC_139656.1, read as the reverse complement.
CACTGCCTGTCTCATATTAACCAAACCTGCCTTGGGTCCATTTTAAAGTCAGGCCATGTCAAGCATGTAATCTCAAGTATCAAACAGTCATGTTGACAACGCAAGGCTTCACTTGGGCTCCAGTCAAAGAGTGTCCATGGCAAGATGAGTGTCCATTTTAAAAAAATAGGAAATATTGTTTGGTTTTGGTTTTCCATATGAATTACAAATACCTTTTTATTATTCAAAAACGGATAGTCATGTACTGTAGAAAACACAAACATGTTATTGTATGTCACATCAATTACTGTACGGTGTACAGTGTACAAGCCTTTTATTTGAATGGCAGTTTCAAACTAGAGTGGGAGTATTGTGTCAGCCGCTGGATTCCCTCAGAAGAACAAGACACTGTCAACCATTAGCAGGGTATCAGCCATGCAGTTGTACATGCATGTTTGATATCTCTCCTGCCACTGAGCTGTCCTCTCATATGGGTCATTCGTTTCGTGTCATCAAATGGTCACTGTAGATTCTTAGATGTCTTCATACCCACTCTATAGACAGGGATATTTTATTTTTTTGCAGTGTCTCCTTTCGTCCATCTACAACAATGGAGCTGCATCAGCTCTTGCTATCTCCCCAGCACGAGGAAGGAGGCGAGTGGAGCGGAGAAGGGGTCTGCCTGTGCAGGGGCATTTGGATGGGGGAAGGGCACGTCTGCCGGCCAAGAGGGTGAGCAGATCAGTGCAGCTCAGTGTCTGTGAGGCGGTGATAAGATTCCAGGATTCTCCCACTGTGACAGGCCTGCTCACCCAGCCCACCACCCTCAGAGAGACACCCACCCCACCCACCTGACCCTTCCAGCAAGTCACTAACCGCATCCAAACCCCTTTTTTTTTGGGGGGGGGGGGGGATGTTTTTATAATGATTACGACCATCAGCGGTTTAAATTCTTAACCTGGTTAAAACCGAAAAGCAAAGTGCTATTTTTTTTTTGGTTCAGCGGCAAATAGAGAAACAGAGACTGCCTACCTCTAGTCCTCCTCCACACTCTCACACAATCATGCTCTCGCTTTCTCGTTTCCCTCTCTTTCTTTATCTCTGTCTCCCCCCCCCTCACCCCCCACACCCCCCCTCTCTGATGGCAGGTTGGGCAGTGAGCTGTGCGGGCGCAGAGGAGGCGAGGACGCCGCGGCGCACATTAATAATGCAGGGCCTCAGCTTCCCCCCCCAGCGCCATGGCGATGGCACCAGCCCAGCGCTGTCACCAGGGGGGGAGCTGGGAATACGCACTCTCCAACCCTCGGCTCGCCAAGCTGCTCACCAGCTCCTCACACACAAGCCCACCACACTATGCCTCTGCCGTGGAGACTCACTAATTAGAAAAACTCCCTATAATGACCGCAGTATAAACCCTGCATCCACTTCTACACTTCTAAGTATGTGTGTCCAGGGTTCAGAACTATGGGAGAGGGAGGGCCTGACATTTTCATTATTTCACACGGATTGGAAATTCACCTTCATGCCCTCTGGGCCTGAGAAGAGCTCAGGAAAAGAGCCTCATATGGCCTTCTGTATGTTTCGCTGGTGCGACCGGTTCCATGATCACGATACTCTCACTGGAATCTAAGCCACATCTAACCTGTTTTGTTCAACATCGTCACAATAATAGCAGTTATGTCCTTATTGGATCTCATAAAGATTACACAATGAATGGATAATAAACTCATATTAATAAAAGAAAAAAGACACAACGGTTTCAGAGCTTGTAAATCAAAAAAAAATGTTCTTTAAATGCTCACAGTGTCAGTCCAATTAAAGCAGAGCATTGCGGGCATGCCTCCTGACCGGCTTCAGGAGGCTCAGGTGACACTGAGGTGATTTGGATTCTATAAGGGCCTCTATAGGGCTCTGTGTGTGATGTCATGCTCCTTGCTCCGTCCCCTCTATAGGTGTCGCCACACCTGCATCACAGGCACAGCCCCCTCCCCATGTTGAAGGCAGAGAGACAACCTGACACCTGCCATCTAAAAACCTTTTCTTAGTTTCTTCTTCCTCCCCTTTTGTGGCTTTGAAGACAAAGCTGCCCAATCTGTGTTATTGAGTAATTATTAATTATTCATTGCTTTTTAATTGTTTTGTTTTTTTTACCTGTAAATGTCATGCAGTAGTAGGGGGAGAGAAAAATGACATTTGAAGGTTTTGAGGGGCGCTTCGACATATATTTAAGATATATTCAACACAGATTATTTATATCCTTTCTTTTTATATCCATTTTTTTTTTTTGGTTTTGTTTGGTTTCCATTTGAACATGACAAGGCTAATCAACCCACTATTCATTGTAGTGGATATCTATACTACTAAATGAGCAAACATCTCAATGAAACCAAGGAGTCATGGTGGAACACACCACTTCCTGATTCTGCTTTAATGAGATATTTTTCTCGCCCCATCACTTCTTTTATTTTATCCAATGATATGAAAAGGGAACAAATTTGAAAGATTACCGGACATTTTTATACTTCAGTATTTCGTCAAGTCGGCTGTAGCTTTAGAAAAAACATGCAATTAGACAAGTAGACAAACATCAGAACTGTAAATTTTGACACAAATACATGCATTCGTTTTATTCACAAAACCAGTCCAATTTTCTAAATGAATACAAACATCGCTGTTGTTTTTAAAAGATGTACTGTAGCTACCAGCAACGTAATGAAAAAAACAAACAAACAAACAAACATAAAAAAAAGAAATCTTGTTTCAGTGCGTTCAAATGGGTAGACTCAGAGCAAGTGCTGTCTCCTAGTGCCGTCGCCCCCTGCGTTGTCGTGACACACACGCTTGTTTGGGCCACAGTAAGGCTGGCAGTTTCACAAAATAAAAAGCTTGGAAATGCAGGCGAGGAACATACGGTTGGTTGGGCGATTGGGGAGATTCCAGTGACGACTCAGGAGGATAACATCATCCTGCTTGAGAGTCCCTGGATTCAGACCAATGTGGTGACCATCTCTGTTTTCATTTCAATCCGAAATCTGGATTTTTACATTTTGAAACATTTCTCCTGCTTCTCAAAGACAACCATTGATCTGTTTCAAAATGATATTCTCAATCAAAAGAAAATAAATCATAAAATAGACAAGGGTTTAAGTAAGAACAATGGCGCTAAATTACAATAGTGCTTGCCATAAGCCACTAGTTTTAAAATATAGCCGTAAATTTACATTCTCTACACAAGTACTGTATCTTTCCACACGTGAACAACATTAACACCAAACACAGAAATTAGTTGATTGTCCACACTCAGTCCGTCATTTCTGTTTGGCAATGAACAGTTCCATGTCTAAGCGACAGAAAAAACCTGCTGGAAAAAGGACAAAAGGTACCAAAATGGAAACATATAAAAGGGAATGAAAGTTGCCATAGATTTTTTTCTTTATGTTTAATTTTTGGTTCAAGGAATAAGTAGGTGCATCCATTACTCGATTGATTATTTTGTATCATTTCTGTTTTGTTTTTTTGTATTTTTCTATCTGTAGTTTTGTTTGCTTGTCAGCCAGTGTCCGTGCCCGAGACAATCCAAGCGAGAGTTGGCATTGCACTTGATCGCAGAGCTTTGGGTAGGGGGGTGGAGGGGTCAGAGAGAGAGAGTCCTACTGGAACCATCGGAAAGCTGCTCCTGTAGGAAGCATCACCTTCTTAGAGGAACAAAAGACAAACAAAGAGAGAGAAAAGAGAGGAAGAAGGTTAGTGGATACAGCTTACAAGACAAACACATCCCAATACTCATTCTAAACAGCCACATCTGTATTTCCTCATCTCTCTCTAAAGCCTTATTTCCCAGGGTAATGACAAACTAGACTCAGACATCAACAACATGCTCAGGAGATATCCTCATTGAACACATATAACACCACAGACACCATGGCCCTCCCTCCCTCCCTCCCTCACTGTTCTGTCCTCCTCTCTTTCTGCTCTACTTCTCTTTCTCTCCAGACCAGGCAGTATCAGTGAAATCTCTGTGTCCCACACATACATATCGCCCCCCCTCCTCCCCTACTCCCTCACCTCTCCCTGGCCGTCCGGCCCACCCCCACCAACCCCCCCCCCCCCCTCCGACACACACACCCCCCCCACCCACCACCCCTCCCCCTACCCCCTGCCTCAGCAGCCACGGGCCACGGCCCTGGCTCCATGCGAAACCCGATACGGCACATTTATTATTTAGTCACCACGCAGTCACGTCCCTCTCCTACCACACCACACCGCTCTCTCACTTGTGACACTGCTCTCTCTGTTCCTCACTCCTGAGTGTGGGATCTCTATGCCTGATTGCACTAAGCAGGAGAGGCACAAATGCATGCGGCTGCAGGAGTTTGAGTGGTCGCCTGCCAGTCATAAGATAGAGGACCACTGGGTCTCACTCCCCCCCGAGCTGCAGCACGGTCGGCGACGGCGTTCTGAAAAGCGCAACTCGACTGCGGCAAAGAATCTCACATGTTAGCCCAGCGCTGCCCGGAGCGAGTCAGGAGCAGCTCGGCAAACACTTACGCACCCATACACTCTCCCTCACACACACTCACACTTACTAACATGTATTCACACGCAGAGAGTCACACACCTCCACACACACAGACACATTAACTAACAGACACATTAACTAACACGCCGTCATCGGATTTACTCACATACACAGTCCAAAATCAAAACCAGACAAATGGACTCACATAGTCAAACTTGATTGAGATACACTCTACAATACATATCAGGATACGCAATTACAAATATACAAATTACACAAGCCAGAACATTTTTACACAGTACACATGTTGACTCACACATGTGCATACAATAACAATAACAGTATGCGATATGCTTTCAAAGACATATCATGTACTGTAGATGAAGAATTAAAGAATGACTAATATTCATGAAGCTATCAAAATATGCAAAATCACACACACACACACACACACACACACACACACACACACAGAGAAAGAGCACAATAACAACTAATTCCACAGGTCAGTAGGTCAGTAATTCAAGGAAGTAAATCATAGTCAACATAACATAATTCAGTATATAGTACCTGTAAAAACAATTTTATATTTTACATTTTTGGGGTAGCTTGCAACTTTTCGTGACAATGATGTCATTTTCATTTTATTGTTTACAGGACAGGATTCCATATGAAGCACACTAAAGGGGGTGCAATGACTATAGGCATGTCACTGATGACCTTTAACCTATGATAACCGCAACAACCAGAGGGCTTTTTCTCTAGGAACTGACCAGTGCCTTCACCTCTGACCCAGTAACTGCCTCCTCCATTTTACACAAACATTCTTATTTATCCTGCCTGACTAAGACGGGGAGGGGTTCCAAGGTCACCATGCACACAAGGCCTCCATCTCAATGCCAGCATCTTAATATCTGATTATTGATTTTACTTTGAATATGTTACTGCTACTTTCCTCAATGGACACATGTTTACTCCCCCCAGCCAAGGACCTTCCAACACACATACACTAATTGGAAGCATTTTAAGGGAATAATGCTTACATATTATACTGTGAAATGTGGGTTGAGTATCTGCATTTCTAAATTTTATTTGGTTATGGAACGCTGACTGTGGCTGGGACAGCTGATCCCTGACCAGCTTGTAGAAGCACATTCCCTTTGGAGCAGAGCATGAGGGAAAATGCTTCTCATCAATCACTTCCCATTGGACAGCTCCAGGTCCCCTTGTCACAAGAACCCTTTCACCCTGACCCTTGACGTCATCCAACCTCAGACGGTTTTAGACAGTGATGTCATAGGTACTGGAGTTAGTTACACCACTGCTGTATGTGCATCTAGCTGTCTGTCTGCTTCTGCAAGCATGTCTGTTTACCGACTTGGCTACTTGCCTGTCTGTCTGTCTGTCTGTCTGTCTGTCTGCCTGTCTGTCTGTCCACTAACTCTTACTTGTTTCTCTGTCTGCCTGGCAACTTGCCGACTGATCTGTATATCTCAATGTCTGCATGCCTGTGTCTCTGTGTCGGCCTGCTCTCCTGTCTGGTGTTTGGTGTCTGGGAGGAGGAGACTGTCACTACACTCAGGGAGTACTTTCCCTTCCATGTTTGTATGCCTTATACTGGTCATGTCACCACCATGGACAACACCTCAAATACCTGGTGTCTATATTACTCCAACATACTTACATAGACACACAGTCACTTGTAAACGACAAAACACAGACCCACATAACCTGAGAATCTTAAACACACAATTGTAGAGAAAAACACTCAAACAGACAAATATTCACATTCACAAACGCAAACCCCCAGGGTCCAAACTCACCCTCACAAACAAAGCTAAAAAAAAAAAACACTTGCACTGAGATAACTACACAGATATACACATTTTCATTTTTCAGTTCTCTACAGCAACAGTGAGACTGAGACCACTGGAGAACATTCAGACATGCAGCAGAAAGGGACTGTTTCTCCAAGACTACATTTATTTCCGTTCAAACGTAGCGTTCCCAAAATAAATCCAGACATCTCCAGCCAGCGAGGTGTGAGGTGGCAAAGACCTCGGCACGCTACCTCCCCCTCACTCCCCACTTTTACGGCCCTCTTTGAGCTGCCATGAGGTTTCAATGGAAACCTTCAACACCCTCAAAGCACAGAGCCGCTGGTCTCCCCTCGTATTCTCTCCTTTACACACACAAACACGCACACACACACACACACACACTATAAATTGTATACCATAAACTTCATCTAATGTACCCTCACAAATGTGCACATACAAAGAAAGAAACATTCAACAACAGACAAAACCACACACACCAAGGCGTTAGACAAACCCACCCCCAAACATATTGAACCACATGACATAAACCCCCCCCCCCACACACATACACACACACACACACACACACGCACACACACACACACACACACACACACACACACACATTGCTAGCGGGTATCTGCCACCTCGCTAAGTGATCCCCATCCATTAGCATCCCTGTTAGATGGAGGGGTCTGTGCATGTGAGATGTGACACTCAGGGGCTGTTTCCACTAACGCTGAAGCTCACAGCAGATCACTGTGGCGTGCTTACGGGTGACGTCATTTCCTTTTGTCCCAGGTGCTGTCCAGGTGTCCATGAACATGTTCTAACCTCAGTGACCACGAGTGTTGAGGGTACGCAGCAATTTAACCATTTCATAACGCTCCAGTTAACAGAAAATAGAACCTAGAGTAGCTGGATAGTGTTATTTTTGCTATTTATAGTATCGTGACGATTTGGACCTTCCATTGAAAATATGAACCCCAGTCCTCTCAAACAAGCCTCAACAAACTAGAAATACACAAATCACAATTCTGCAAAGTTGGATGCTGAAGTAGCCTACTTATTTATGTATGACCCCTAATCGTAAGGACAAGCATCAGATACAATATCAGATGAACTGCTTGGGTCATCATGATCAGTATTGTTTGAACTGATTGATTGTATTGTATTGAACTTGTCAACTTTAGCCTGCTGTATGACACCATACTTACTGAGTCTACTCTCTGACCTACTGACCTGCTGAGCATTTGCAGTTGGTCCTAACAATTTTATAATGTGCAATACAGTTAGACATATCATTTATGAATAAATAGAAAAAAGCATCTGAATATGAATGTAAACACATATAATCTAACTTGCTAGTGTACTGTATGTGGAGAAACGCAACAAAGATTTTTAGATTCTAACATCAGCATAAATAACAAAACTACTCTAGGGCTTGGGCTGGGCCTGGATCTTGTGCTGTGAACAACCATGTGGACATCAATAGCAAACCATGAATCAATACAACATGTCCTATTACCACACAGATCAAAAAGCATTTGACTACTGTACATAAAATAGATACAGTTTGTTTTTAGTGTAAGGTTTGGATTGTTCACAGCAAGACCATTCGATTTTACATCTGAAACGGAATCCCATCTCCATCACCAAAGTCACAGTCTGTAAACAAAAGGTCAATCCTGATTAAACTGTGTTGTATGTCTACTTTGTGTTTTACCGTTTTAGATCAGGTTACAGATAATGATCACACTCTATCTCATGAAATGTAGTGTTGTAGTATTTACTGACTGCACTGTACATACAGAGCAACAAGGCATGGAAGGATAACTCATTCTATCCCGGATAGTGTCATTTGTCAAAAAGAAAAAAAAAGAAAGGGATGAAAGTTAGGTAAATGCAATTCTAATTTGCTCAAGCATTTAATGACTTGCTCTGTGTGAAGTGGAGATCAATTGCATTTCCTCTCCTAATGATCATTGTATATTGCCTTTGTCATCATGACCATTGTGAGTCATACATATCAACTGATTCAATCTATGGCCAATGGCCAATACAGCCACACAAGAAGGCATGGATATTATGTCATTTGTCAGGGTAGGTTTATCTGAGCTTTATAATATTGGCTTTATTAGCGGTTGAATTGAGAGCTTGGAAAACTCTAATAGTATCTGACATGCCCGACTTCACAGAGGTCAAAAGAGGACAACAACATATTTTTTTAGTTTGAGCACTGTGCCACTGAGGTGATCCAGATGAGAAGTTTTGAGGACTATTTAGCCAAAACGGCCATGCCACAGGAGAGGGGGACGGCCATGCCACAGGAGAGGGGGACGGCCATGCCACAGGAGAGGGGGACAGCCATGCCACAGGAGAGGGGGACGGCCATGCCACAGGAGAGGGGGACGGCCATGCCACAGGAGAGGGGGGCGGCCATGCCACAGGAGAGGGGGACAGCCATGCCACAGGAGAGGCGGATGGCCATGCCACAGGAGAGTAAGAGAGCAGCCGAGAGGGGGACGCCTGTGCCACACTGACACCTGGTGCTCCAGATGACATCCCCATGGCCGGATGGACCATGTCATAAACACACACACACACACACACACACACACACACATGCACACACGCACGCACACACGCACGCACTGCCACAACCATCAAACACATACGTTCTGTCACACACATTCTGTACAACCCATACAAAATAAATGCACAAAAACATGTACACATCCACAATAACACACGCACGCACGCACGCACACACACACACACACACACACACACGCACACACACACACACACACCGTTGAGAGCGTGCAGAGGACAGATTAAAGAGGCCCCATGGTGTGTGTCTACCCCACACACACCCTCCCCCCTCCTCACCACCTGTCATTCCCTTGTTCAAAGCCCAGCTCCACCAAAAAGTCCCTGCAGACCACTCTCTTTAACCCTTTGCTTTGGCACTCTACCCACGCTCACTGTACGCCTACGTAGAAGTAAAACGGACAGCCTTTTCAGAATTTTAAGTACCCTTTGACCCTTCCCGCAGGAAACCTCTGACCCTCTATGAGCCAGTCAACTCCAGCTCTGACCCCTCACTGCTCCCTCTTACCTCCAGGGCGGCAGACGGCTTCTTTTTCAGCTCCTCACATTTCCGGAACTTGCAGATCTGGTGGCCCGTTTTGCGGTTCCGGCAGCTGCTGCACTGGTCGCAGTTAATTCGCCGGCGGCAGGGCTGGCACATGCCGCAGCGTTTCCGCTTCTTTTTGCCGGAGCTGATGGCGGAGGCCAGCTCGCTCTGCGCCGGGTACTCGGCCAGGCCGGCCATGTGCAGCGCGCTGTCCGCCAGGAACACTCCGGCCGGTGTCATGATGAAAAGCCCGGGGTTGAACGGGAAGCCGCCTCCCACTCCGTACGGGAAGTCGGCGGGACCGCCCACGGCGTCCGCGGCCGACGCACCCTCCAAGTCGCTGCCCCCCGAGCCCGAATCGCCTCCGCCCACCCCCATCCCCATTCCCCCCGGCAGCAGCATGTGCTCCATACCAGCCCGCTTTAACAGTGCCGCCGCCTGGGCAAAGTGCAGCAGGCCATTCTGTCCCTCCAGGACCTGCTCCAGGGTCCGGTCCAACTTGGCTGCAGCCAGCGCTGAGACGGTGGGCTGGGGCGGCGGGGGCGGCTGGGGCTTGGTGGAGTGACTTTTAGCCTCTCCGTTGTGAACGTGTCCATTGGTGGAGGAGGGGCAGGCGGCGGTGTACTGGGAGAGGGTGCGAGACCTCTTAAGGCTCTTACTAAGGGGCTCACTGATGATGCCACTGCGGTTCCTACGCTCAATGACAGGGTTGTCATCCCTGCAGCTGCTTCCTTCCGACCGGCCGCTCGACATGGTCCTGAGCGCGCGTGCCTGGCCTGGGCTGGGAGTTCGGGGTGGGAGGGGGACAGGGGAGGCAGGGGGGGGGGAGCCGAGAGGTGCTCACAGTCTGCTCTAAGCCCAGGTGAGGGTGGCACCTCCCCTCGGTGGACTAATCAGCCAGCCAACCACGGGGAGGCCCTAGAGCCCTTGTGCTCGCTCTAAATCTCCGCCCTCATCCACATCCTTCCACTGGCAACCTAAAAACTGACAAAGGGAGAGAGAGGAAGAGAGAGAGGGTCCATAAATGAGAGGCTCAGCTTTGGTCAGCAGCATCTTAGTAAACAAAACTCATGACTCATTTGAAGCAAATACATTAGAACAATTACTATGAAATTTGTTGACGTTACTTTAATCATCTGGTTAAATACAGCTAAAAAGTAAATGGGACACCTCAATCATAAAATACATACTGTATATGATATCTATACATCTGATAGGCACAGTGGAACAGGCTTATGTCCATCCCCCAATAAACAAGCCCACACATTCATTCATAAAGACTATCACACAGTAACACAAGACAGCACAATACAACAGTGATACTATGAACTATTATTATTCTGTATTCTATTCTAAATTTGACCGATTTAAATACTAATTCCCACCCTTTAGGGCTAGGTTGATTGCTGCCATAATATTTCACCCATGAGAAAACCAAGAGAGGCTGGTATGGCTCACTCTTTCCATCAAAGGGATTTGCAACAATAATTCCCACATCACGCAAACAAAATTGAAATCCATTTCACCTAAATTCGACCTCGGACCATGAACAATTGCCGTTTTTTGATATCACACACTAGAAACACAGAAACTTGACATATCTCAGTTGCGGTACATTGGCTAGGTCACACCTCATGGTTTTGAGTGTATGACTGTGCTTCAAAAGGATTCAATTGATTAAAGCAAAGGTGTTGACATTTGTTAGCATATCTATGAGCATGCATCTTGTTTCTGGAAGAAAAAAAAACAAAAACGGGGAACACTTTACATGTTCATGAAACCATCCCTATTCCACTAACAACAAAAACCACTCAAATCCATACTATGCAACAACATGTGGATACATTGTTGTTACATGAATAATTAATCACAGTGTTACAATACCTATATAAGAACAATTTAATGTAAGGGGTTACAGAAAAAAATAACAATATCCACAAACATAAGAACACACAAGTGGACCACCTACAGCACTGAGACTATGTTGGTTGTCCTAAGTCATCATGACACATCTGCAGATTTAACCAGGCAGTCTGCCACACAACAGCGTGCAGAAGATAAGGTTCTCTAATGGGAAGTCATTATGTCTCTGATGTGGATGCCCTACATTTACATGTTAGTCATTTAACATACGCTCTTATCCAGAGTGACAATACAAGTACAATAACTACATGGTATAAAGTAAGTGAATCAACGATACTTCACAGTCGTCGTAAGCAAAACCTTCCGCAAGAATAAGTGCCACAGGCAGTCACAGTGCTAGAGAAAAATCTCCTCTCTATTTTCGGTATTCACTAATGATTTGGTATTCACTGGCGGTATTCACTAATGATTTGGTATTCACTGGCGGTATTCACTGGCGTTTGATAGCTGAAAAGTCCAAATGCTTCCCATCATTTATTGACATGTAAGTGTTTTGAGTATTTGAGAAAGCGCGATAGAAATAAAATGTAGCATAATTATTGTTACCATTATTATTACTATTATTATTATTATTATTATTATTATTATTATTATTATTATTATCACTGAAATGTGGATGGAGGGTGTAATAGGACAGAGTGGTATTTCCTGTTTGTGGAGGGTGCAGAAATAGGTATGACCCTGATTGGTTAATTAATCTCTATCGTGTACACCTGTTACACTGAGGCATGCTCCTCTCCACTGTGGATCTAACAATAACTTCATAGTTTTAGCATAACCATAAACCCCTACATTATCCAATGGAGAGGGTGACCAAAACAGACTTGCTGTCCATCAACTACCATATCAACAACAGATAAAGTGAGTGATATTGGTGGGTTGGCACGGTGGATAGTGCTGCTTATTTCTGTGTAACATTTCTGTGTTAACATTCAAGGAGAGCTCGGCTCAATTTCATGTCCATTTGAATAATTCAAGAATTGGAAATGCTTCATTTACCGAATGGATACTTCTCCATTCCGAAATTATTTGAAAACTATGGATTTGACTCTGATACTTTACTCAGCAGCAGAACCAGATTGGAAAAATAGCATTCTACCATTCTACCATTGGGCACAAAAACCCACATGTGCCTCGGAAAAATCCCAATCACCAACCTCCCATGAAGAGACAAACTATGACTCTATTCCACTGACCTGTCCCCACTCACAAACAAGCACACCACCTCCCAGAGAAAAGCTGAGGAAATGGCCGGGCCAGTCCTTATAAGGGAAACAAAGGGAAGGGGAGGGAGAGAGGATGGGGGGGGGGGGGGGGTCTGCGCAGTGTGTGGAAATTGGAAGGCCAGAATTAGTGGGAGGTAAAGCTTCAAAGGCAGGAGCGCAGCCCCCGCATTCTCACCAGCTCAGGGGTCCGTGGCGCCAACGGACCGGAGCCAGCCCCTCAGCCCCTCAGCCCCTCACTCTCCAGCTCTGAGTCTGACCAGGGCTCTCCCTGCTGCAGGGATATCGTGTGTGTGTGTGTGTGTGTGTGTGTGTGTGTGTGTGTGTGTGTGTGTGTGTGTGTGTGTGTGTGTGTGCGTGTCCCTGTCCCTGTCCCTGTCCCTGTCCTGGTCTTACTCTGTCCCTGATCAGAGTGTCTCCCTGACCCAGACTCACCATCTCCATCAAACATGAACATGTCACTCACAGTCAATATCTCTTCCAAACTATTATGTCTCTCTTACTCACTCTGCCATTCCACTTTCAATGTCAAGGCCATGGCTCTAACAGTCTCTGTCCCTCCCCCATATCATTCACAGTCTCTCCCTGTCCCTGGACCACATCATTCACAGACTCTCCCTCCATGTTTTTACTCATCCTTGTAATATGACTCTCTCTGTTCCTCCACCATGTCAGTCATAATCTCCCTCATTTCTCTATTCCATCAACATAGTTTATATTTTCATCATTCCAAATGTTACAATACAATTAAATTAGAAAGCTATTGTTAAAATAGTTAATGTTCTGTTTAAGCAACAAATAGAATCATGAATTATCCAAATTCTGGCTGTTAATGTTGTGATGATGATGGCAATGATGATGATGACTAAATCAAGGATGAATACATAATGAGGAACAGGTTGGTGATGTCACAGTTCATTATTGCCCTATCCAATGAACCATTTATCAATATGAATGTATATAATAAAAGCAATCACATACAGCAATACAGAAGATACAGCAAACCACAACATTTATCACCAACAGAGTATATATACAGTGCTACTTGAAAGTTATTATTTTTGCAAAAATATTAAAATGAACTTATAAAATCTTTATCTAAACCCCAATTTGTAATAAAGACATTCCAAATAAAGGACACAAACAACAAAAAAATGTGATATATTTTCATTGTTTGTTTGACGAAAGTGGTTTATTTAACAAAAAAAAAAAAAAACTAAAATATGTTAACCTCTCAACGGCCAATGTGTGGTCAATAGCTTGTGGCACCTCCATTAGCAGCGATAACTTGGAGTAAACGTCTCGTATAGCCACTAGTCAGTCTCTGACATCTGTTTTGAGGGATTTTTGCCCACTCCTCCTTACAGAACTCAGCCAATTGAGTGAGGTTTGAGGGGTGTCTGGCATGAACTGCCCACTTCAGGTCCTGCCACAGCATCTCGATTGGATTTAGGTCAGAACTTTGACTTGGCCAATCCAAAACACAAATCTTCCTTCTCCTGAGCCATTCTTTGGTAGATTTGCTTGGATGCTTTGGGTTGTTGTCTTGTTGGAAGACCCATTTTCAGCCCAGCTTTAGCTCCTTGACTGATGGCTTGACGTTCTGTTCAAGAATCTCCTGGTATATCTCAGAATTCATGGTTCCCTGAATGATGTGGAGTCGTCCAGGTCCAGAGGAGGAAAAGCAGCCCCAGATCTTGACATTCCCACCACCATGTTTGACTGTTGGGATAAGGTTCTTTTGGTGGTAGGCAGTGTTGGGTTTTCACCAAACTTAGTGGTTTTGATTGTGACCAAAAAGGTCAATTTCGGACTCATCTGTCCAGAGAACGGACTTCCAGAAACCTTCAGGCTTGTTTGGTTCTTTTTTGACAGCAGAGGCTTCTTCCTAGCAAAACTCCCATGAATGCCATTTCGATTCAGTGTTATACTTCTTATTGTTGAAGCATGCACAGTTACCTTAGATGTAGCAAGGGAGGTCTGCAAATCTCTAGATGTTATGGTTGGGTTGGCTTTTACCTGATTTATTATTTTTCTTGTGGCTCTTGGGGATATTTTGGAAAGGTGTCCACTTCTAGGCCGAGTTGCTGTCATGTTAAATGCTCTCCATTTGTAAATGATTTGCCTCACAGTGGACTGATGGAGCTCAAATCTTGTTGAGATGATTTTCTAGCCTTCCCCAGACTGATGTGCTCTCACTACCCTCTTCCTGATGTCCTCTGAGATCTCCTTTCCTCTCGGCGTGGTGTGTTTTGCATTCACCTGTATGGGGAACACCAAACTGACCAGGATTCTTATCTATTTAGTCCCACCTAAACTTTTTCCCAAAGATCTCTCCATTGATTGGTTCATTTGGTACCCAATTATTTACCCACCTGATTCTACTTACCTACTTGATTTAACCAATGCAACTTGGGGTTCACTTACTTTTGCTCCTGCATTCATTTCTTTATAATTTAGTTTTTCTACTACACGCATGATTTCCTCTAACCCAACATATGGAATTGGTAAATATAAACCGACAATGTCAGATAAAAAAAACTGGTTCTGATTAAATAAAGATTTCATGGTAAAAAAAAAAAAAAGAATAATCCATAATTGCACAAGGGGTTTACATACTTTCAAGCAGCACTGTATATAAAAAACAACATGATAATGTTGTTGTTATTGTTATTGTTTACATCTTAAACACTGACGTCATACCATCATGATAGTAATAGTAAGCCATACATCCTCAGTAATAAGTCGGCAACTTATATCAGTTATAGGCTACTACTAGACCTATTATTAGTCTACTAATACCGCACAATAATAGTTATTTCACTAAAGCACCTCTCTCTCAACGTATACATACACATGATTACGTCAGAGGGGAGCTGAGAGAGACATCGTGCTTCCTCCCTGGAGGTCAGCGCTCGACGGCAATTGGTCCCTCGTCGCTGAATAACCATCCCAAACAGACCGGACATAGGCCTACACATTTTCTACGGCCAATGAGCAGAGAGCCACACAGTAGGCTATATCCGTGTGTGGAACTCTCTAGATTTTACCTGAAACATCTGCAGAAAATCTCGAAGTTCAAAAGCCAAACCAAACTTTATTCAGTGTAGGCCTTATTTTAAATGTTTACACAAATAACATAGGCTGCACTTTCCTTCACAATATTTGTATCTAGTAGTCTTATTGCTATTAAATATAGACTTTGTTAGTGAAATTAATGGCTATTTACGCTAACAGATGGGGCTAATTAACAAACAACAAAAAGAAAGATTATCAACACAGTGTCAAAATATTGCATTATATATTCTAATGATTTCGCATTAGTAGGCCTATTTGCCGCTTAATAGCCTACCATGCTCTAATATTGCAAATTCCATTTGATAGGTAAAGGTGAAAATATAATTCCCAAATGCTCAGGTGTGTCCTCCTGTCGTGAAAACAGAACCTCGGAGGCACTGACGCCATTCCTTGAAGTTGGCGCGTGCGAAGAAGATAGGCTACTTATTAGTTCAGGTAATGCAGAGCCAAACGCAACACTTCCCTCCAGACGCGCGGGCACGCAGACACTCACACCTATCTCTGCCTAGCCCCCTCTCTCTATCACCCCTCCCTGCTCTCTGGCACACTACCGCGCGCACGCACGCACGCACGCACACGCGCGCACACACACACACACACACACACACACACACACACACACACACACACATTTGTGCACGAGACCCAGTGGAAGTTATAATGACAATAATTAAATGTATCACTGTTCATATATCCTGCTGCGTCTATTTTCCCCTTTAACATCTTAAGGAAGTTGAAACGACAAAATCCCATGCACCGTTAAATCGTGACTTCTAATTATTTGCGAAAACATGCAGTCCCTATACTAGCGCCAATACCGGTGACGGATTGCGGCAGTACCAGGGGGTCGCCGTAAATCCAGGCTTGCAGCGGCGATAGCACGGGGAGATCGCGCGCAGGAGACATGGGTGATCGTCGCATGCGGAACAATGAAGAACACACACCATTCATATTAAAATAAAATCACTCCCAAAAACACCGACTGGTCCACTGTAATTACGATTAGCCTACATAAACAAGTTCAACAGCAATTAGAACATCGTGCTCTTCCATCCATTATACATTTTCACAAAAATAGTTAGGCTGATTGATAAATGGAATAACCTATTGCAGAAAACAAAAGTTCCGTTTCAATTCAACACCAGAAATAGGCTCAGGAAAAGCACCTTCACCACCTGTCATTAAAGCATGTCAATCGTAAATATAAATCAAGATCGAATGCAAAGTGCCATAATTTCACTCGCAAATATTTATGGGGAGCGTAAGTTTCTTGGAGCGCACGTCATTACCAGGTGATTCACACTCTCAATTTTCATCCTCAAACACAGGTTTGAATGAAAGGAGAGCACTCCACAATTTCCACAAACGTCTAGGCTACTGCATCGAGAAATTATCCCCGAAAATGTCTGAAATAAGAATAGAATCATAGCAAAATGTCATTTTTAACACACCAAGCTAATAATGGTTTGGGCATCATTTCGCATGCGTCTCAGGGCTACGGGTCCTAATTTTATCTAACATTAAAAAGGAGCACAAAAATACCTTTTGTCTAGACTCAATGATCTGAAACCACGGTCTCTGCGGTGCCAGCGTATGGTCTGCACCAGCACGTTTGAGGGTATAGAGAAGAAACATTCTCCTGTTCTCCCAGTTAACTTGATCGTTAGGAAGATGACATCCCAACTTTCAGCAGACTTCAACAAAGTATGATCCCCCCCTCCCTTCGATGTATCTGCATATTTGCAAACACGGGCCCTTTTTTATTCGCACCTACCAAAGCAGATCCAAGCGGAGGGGAGGGCTCCCACTGTCCAAGCGGTCCGTCTCCAAGCCTGCCGTAGAGATTGATGTCAAAAAAGAAAGGAGAAAAACCTTAGCCTACTCTAAAACAACTGAATTAATATTGTGCTCGCCTGTAGAAAACAAGAGGGAAACAGAATAATAAATCATTGTAAAACGTACTTTCTCGGAAGCAGAGCGTGTGGGCTCTCCAACCTTTCGATTCTCGCAATCCCACCTCTACATCCCCGCTCGCGGAGAAGAACATGCAAACACATTTCATAGATTTTTGGAGCTTCGCGGAAAAACCGAACTGGACTTTCAGTGTCGTAGAGACGGAAAAAAATATACCGCCGAAACCTTTTAAAATATAGACATGCACGTCCCTTAATGACTCTTTTACATAATGAACTTGGATATGTTTAGGTCCTCTGACGAATTACACGATTGTTAATAAAGCTTTACGTAATGTCTTGGAGATGCATTTTACAGGGTGTTGAGGCTCCCATCAGTGCTTGCTGTATATGCACAATATGATTTTCTCTGTCTATGAACGCAAGTTGATATTTCGTCATACCTCTTTAAGACTAAACTTTCTTTTAACACATTCATGCTTACAAATAACTTCAACTATACAGTCCCACAATATGGAAAGATATTCACAGGTGAATATTAACTGACCAAATCAAATTATATTTTCAAATTCACAGTGAGGGATTATCGTCTAGTGTGATTCATGTATGCTACATGTATAGTGTATTTATGGAATGTATAGGCCTATATAATATAATTCACAATTTCACCCAAATTTAACAACATGTGCGATCGGCCTTGTGAGACTGATTTGTAATAATCCAATGACTCTGGTCGTGGTTTAATGGTTTAATCTATCGACATTGTGTATTTTGTTAACCGTATTGTCTTAATTACAGATAGCCTACGTTCATACTGACACGTCACATGCGACTGATGGTTTTACATTTAATTAATTGTAGTACTGGCCGCTGATAATTTGGCGATGGGTTGTTTTTTTACTCGTTGCTGTAGCCTGTGTGCGGCGCGCACAGGAGTGGCCAAACAGTGCTCAGCGGCGATGGTTGTCGCCCATGACCGGTGCGCTCGGCTCCACTTCTCGCTCAGCCCAAGAGTCCACTCCACCTCTTTCGAATGTCCTGTCTGCTGGCAGGCGGCCAACCGAAGTGTGTGGAAATGACACCGCCAGGGCGGCAGAGATTTTCCTTCATTTCTCTCCTTCCCGATCGCAGACGGGCTGACATTGGCTAGAAAGTGGAGCAGCTCGTCAGGGACAATCAATGCGAATCGATCGAGCCGTGCGGTTGAGGCTCCGAGCTGGAAAATAACGCGGCAGCTCGAGAGAGGGAGAGAGAGGGGAGGGGGTGTTCTACCAACACTGGTATTAGCCAGCCAACCTCCCTCCCGCACACAAAACACACACACACACACACACACACACACACACACACACACACACACACACACACTCTGTCACTCTCTTTCTCTCTCTCTCTCTCTCTCTCTCTCTCTCTCACACACACACACACACTCTGTCACTCTCTTCCTCCCTCTCTCTCTCTCTCTCTCTCTCACACACACACACACACACAGACACACATACACACACAGTGATTGTCACCAAATGTGGCCTTACGTTCAACATTACGCAGGACAACTTGGGCCTAGGCCTATATGATAATGACTGCATACATAAACATATCTTTAAAATAATTAAACTTGCACGAACTAATACAACTTCCACCTGTGCTATCAATGGAGCATGAATCTTTGAATAACCTGTAACCGTCACAAAACTGGAGTGGTTGGGTGCCATCCATTGACGCGCCAATCATTGCTCAGCACATGAGCGCACCTCATGCCTCCCTGTGAAACATTTGGATTTGTCCATGAATTCTTCAACGTTAATTATTCACCTCCCTTATTGGTGAGCTCAATAAGGGAAAAATCAGTTGCACAAATGTTTCTATTTCTGTCTGTCAGTAGCCAATGATGTATGAAGATGTTTAAATCTTCTATTTCTCTCTCTATTCTATCTTTACATCGAACGTGATCAATGACCGTGGTCATGGGTTGAGAAGGGGTTCCGTTCAAGGTAAATGCACAATGGTCGCATCCAGTTCCTCTCGATGCACTGGCGTGAATACATTGGACACGCATTGCTCCGTAATCCCTGGAGTGTCTACCATGGCCCTGGCAACTCGCCCGGTCTCACCGTATCTCATATTAAGCAGACGTCAATCCCTTCGCTTTCCTTAGCGCCTTTGGAAACCACTTTCCTACCGAAAGTGACTAAGCACCAGGCCTTTACGCTCAAAATACTGCGTTGGTGTTAGGATTGCAGGATCGGTTGTAGCCTAACCTTGTGCAGTTTTATAGGCCAACTCATTTCAAATGTCTTGAAAGTCCACTAACCAGAGTCCCTCAATTTGATTTGGCATCCTGGTGCACTGGCCTGATAGGGTATCGTTTTGGTTTTACAATGCCCAGACTGACCACATTCTTCCTGTCCGCTCTAGGCTTGTCTACATTCCTGCTTTTGACCCTCAGAAGTCAATCTCTCTCTCTCTCTCTCTCTCTCTCTCTCTCTCTCTCTCTCTTTCTCTCTCTCTCTCTCTCTCTCTACTCCTGCTTCTCTCCCCACCCGCACAGTGCGCACAAACACACACACGTACACGCACGCAAGAGACAGGTTAGGCATCACAGTTTCTAAAAGGACATTTTTTCTTGGGATGGGGGTTGAGTCAAGAGAGAAAGAGAGAGAGAGAGAGAGAGAGAGAGAGAGAGAGAGAGAGAGAGAGAGAGAGAGAGAGAGAGAGAGAGAGAGAGAGAGGCCATGGGTAGGAGGGAGCAGCAAGCTGTGACACAGGAGACGTTCTGGTGGGCGCGCTGAGCCCTGGGGCTGCAGCCACACTCAGCTCTTTGTTGTTTTCTCTCTGTGCGAAACGAGGCAGAGTACTTTCCTGAGCCGGGCTGGGGATTAGTGTTACACGGCCTCCTTCTCCAGCTGCACACATGACCAGCGCCACAGGAGAGCCCCTAAAGACAGCCTAAAAAGAGGAGTGAGGGGGGTGAGGGAGTAAAGGGAGAGAGAGAGATGAACGTCCGGTTTCTCAGACACTGAGGAATGTTGCAAGCCACGCAGGCTCTCCAAACAAACAGTACATCTCCCCTTGCTCACTCCCCCACACCGCTAGGAGAGGACAGCCTCTCCTCCTTTGGCCTGTCTCACCCTACCTCACCTCTTCAACTCATCTGTATTGAATCCCTCGCTTTCCACCTCATATGATATTGTAGAAGCTCTACCTTGGCCTCTCTCTCTCTCTCTCTCTAGCTGATTACGGTCATGCCTTCCT
The DNA here is from genome assembly GCF_951799395.1 of Argentina silus. Classification (NCBI taxonomy): domain Eukaryota; kingdom Metazoa; phylum Chordata; class Actinopteri; order Argentiniformes; family Argentinidae; genus Argentina; species Argentina silus. The sequence goes on along the minus strand of NC_139656.1, from coordinate 4,046,047 downwards.
CCACTTCTTTCAGTAATGCCAAATTCAAGGACACACATAGTCTTGGTATTGGGCCCTGTCTCAAGCTCTGTAATTCATTGTAAGAGCCAAAGTTATAGAGGTGAAATAAAATGTGGGCCGTGTGTGTGTGTGTGTGTGTGTTTTCTCATGATACTGTATGACACACACAGAGTGTACCTGAGCCTTGCAGTGGGCTGCTGACGGTCAACATGTGCCACTAAATATGAGGTATGTCATCAAAAAATCGTCATGCCTCACTGACCAACAGATTTTGGCCCTTATATGAATGGCACAGGCTGTGAAACATGGTGTAGCCAAATCCAATGACAGAGCTCCATCTAGTGGCAGATATAATAACAACGTTTCTACTCATTATCGCTGTTATTGATGGACTGCGACGGCATCATTTTGGTATGTGGCAAATTAATGGGTATAATTGCTGATCTTGAGCCAGTTTTGCTTATAGGTTATGACTAGGCAGTGCACCTCATTGCAGACAGAGATAGAATGATTGGTAACAGATGATTTTGTATATTATATTATTTTAGGGCAATACTGCAGGTCAAGAGCTAAACTTTAGGGGTATGCTACAACATAAATAACTATCTAAATCTAACACTGAAATCTGGAAAATGCTTAACATGGCATAAAATAATGTAACATTTCCTAATAAGAATGGACCTTACAGAGGAGTGTTGAAAATTGTACTTTACTTGACTACATCAAGCATTATAATTATGATCTCAGGAGGAATAATTCATAAGAATGCCAAATGTGCCAAGTCCAAGTCCTGTGTTACTACTAATATGATGGAGGTGTCCTGTCCATCATGTTTGAGAGACTTCTGTCACGAGCCGTACAGGACTTGGTGTACTCGAAACATTTTTCATGTGAATTACTCCTCCTAAATTCCTTTGACATCTGGATAGCGTGAGCCTTCAATGACTTTAAATAAATAAATAAACAATATAGACAAAGAATAAAAAATAAAGTATATACAAAGACGGAATGATAAACCACAACTTTAATAATCATGTTTATTACACAGTTTAATCAACACACAAGCTCAAAGAGCTCTCAGGTAATTAAATATACAGAGGTTTGTCCGTCTGAAACTCAAGTCCTTGAGTCCAGAGCTCTGAGAGATCGAGAGAATGAGTCACTGGAGATTCTAAGTCAACAATGGCAGCTCAAATATACAAAGTGTGATTACAGAATAATGAGAGTTCACTTTTTTGAAATAAAAATACCTGAAATACACCCCAATCAGATTCATCTCCTACAACTTAGTACACTTGAGAGGTTAGACAGTTAACTCATTCATATTCTTCTGGTGCTATCATAACGTAAAAACATTTTTAAAGCTCCTACTTCGGAACTGTTTTCATGCAACACTCTTTTATGCGTTCTTACTGGTGTCAAATCTATGCCCTTTGAAGCTGAATTTGACTCGGAAACCAATGAGGGGAAGAAAAAAAAAAGCACATCAAATGGGCAATGAAGCTGGGTAATACTGTTGCGGTCACAACCTTGTATCACCCAACATTGCTATAATGATCAAAACTTTGGCTGTTTTTAAATCGGATCTAAACCCAAAAAGACACAGACTCGCCATTATTGAGAAGAAGGGGGAAAAAAAAATCAAAATCAAAAGAGAGTTCCATTTTTTTCTTTTCTTTAGAGTTGTCAACATCACGATTAAGTTATTTGACCAACTAAGGTGAGGGAAAACATTTGGATGTAAAATTCAGATAGTTTCACATCAACAGAAATCTGTCTCATTACCCCATTGTCCGACCTCATACAGTGCAGAGGGGTACACAGGTACTGTTTGAACTACTATCTTATTGATAGTGATGAATATAGTGGTGGGGTGTGCGGCTGGCTCTTGGTCATCCCAGTGCCATACAGAAAGTCCCCAAGAAGCTTCCGGAACCATAGTGACAGATTGAAGGCTATTTTCTTATCGTAACCGATTGTGACAGAATAGACAAAAAAGTTCTCCAAGCCCAATCTCTCCCTGCCCATCCCTCATCATCTCACAGGACAGCTGGGGGGGGGGGAGGGGGGGGGGGGGGTTGTGGGTGGGGGTGGGGGAACAATAATAGAAACAAAACACAGACATAAAATCCCTCAATGTTGGGAAAGCAGCACCTGGGTTTGTAAAAATGATAAGGAATGTTTTTGTTTTTTTTAGAATCAAAACACCAAAAGTGGTCCTACATGGGACATAGTGGCAGAAACAGACAGTGGGGTTTTACAATTTGCAGTCTGAAATATGTACAACATGGCAGCTGGACAGGTTAAGGGGCGTGAGGGAGGAAGAGGTCAAGTGCGTAGGGAGAGGGAGGGTGTGGCTCAAAGAAATCACTCCAATGGAAACCAACCAGACCTTTTCCTCTTTTCGTTCAAAGCTCCCCCAAGCCTTTGAATATAAAGGCGCATTCTCCACACTTTTGTCTCGAGACTACATGGCATATTTCGTAGTCCATTCCCGGCCTATTCTGTTGTATCTAGAGAGAAAACGGAGACAGAAATCACTTTTCCTGGCAGCAGACGGGATTGTGCTGGGGAAACAACCCACAATCATAACACAGAAAATGCAGAAATGAAGCATCGCTTACTTTGGTCTGTCTGTCTTGTAGATGCGGGCAATCTCAGGCACTAACGGGTCGTCTGGGTTTGGGTCACAAAGCAGTGAGCAGATGGACAAGAGAACTGTAGAAGAAGAACAACAACAACAACAGCAGCAGTGAGTACAGATCATCGAGGCTGACCATGACTGCAAGTCCCTGACCTTTCGCTGTCACAAGTCTTAACATGTTTGGACTTTTTTATTTATTTTTATGTACCATGGTTCTCCCTAGGTTCTTTGAATAAGGTGGCGCTGGCATTATCAAAACTGACTCGCGTATATTAATGTAAAAAAATACCACTAAAACATTTCCCCCCCACTTCTCCCTGCTGTCACGTGTATTTCTGCCCACATGAGAGCTTTGGGAGAGAAAATGTGATGACATTGGTGATTTGAGTTTGTGGAGTTAGAATGATTCGCCAACGCTCAGAGCTTTGCGCATCCTGGGCATCTGTTGAGATAACCTACTGCTGAAATGCACAGTTTTAACCGAGGAACGTGATAACACTTTCGCTTTTAACAACGACGTCATTGGCGACCAAAGATCGTTACTCTATATATATCGTTACGTAATCGCTGCTCTAATTTGTTTACAGTGGCGCAGTCAAAGGTGGTGTAGCACCCCTCTTACATTGTTTGGGGAGAAGCCTGTGTACTGCACACATGTAAACCACTCAGGGCTTACCTTTGGAGATGGTTAATGCTGGAGACCACTGCGACCTCAGGATGTCCAAACAGATGCTGCCATTGCTGTTGATGTTTGGGTGGTAGATTCTTGTGGTGAATGCAACCTTCAGAGAAGATAGGGGGGGGATAGAATTACTTTCAGTGTACTATAAAAATCAATCGATTGCTTCATCTCCTTTGACACACAAACTTGAGTAACATTTATATCTCATGTACTGCAAACGATATTTTAAAAAAAAGATATATTCTTAAAAATCCTGAAATTATCGGCCTCTGTAGTTTCGCCTCACCTTTGGTGGTTTGAAGGGGTAGTCAGTGGGGAAGTGAATGGTCAAGAAAAACACACCACCCTGATACGGACTGTCATTCTGTATAAAGGAAAATAGATGTTACTACATGACCCAGGTACACTCTTAGAAAAAAGGTCCTAGCTAGAACCAAAAAGGTTGTTTGCTTGTCCCTGTGGGGAAATCCTTTTTAGTGCCACATAGAACCTTCTCTGTGGAAAGGGTTCCACAGAACCAAATCGTTCTTTAAAGAGTTCCTCCACAGGGGAATGCAAAGAACCCATTATCCTACAAGTGTAGGTAAATAAGGCTGAACTTCGAAAAACAGGAGGATATACTCACTGGTCCCATAATTGTTGCCTGCCAGTGAAACACTAGGAAAGGGAGGGAGAAAATGAGTTAATATATGCCATTTAGCTGACGCTTTTATCCTTACATTGCAGTGAGTGCATACATTTCAGTATATATGGTACCAGCGGGAATCAAACCCACAACCTAAGCATTTTTAGCGCCATGCTCTACCAACTGAGCCACAGAGGACCACAAAATGACTTCGAGTACCTGAAAAGGTGTGACTGTCTACATGCATCACACCATATTGTGTAAGCATCCATTTCTGTCCGCTTGCATATCTACATTTAACTGCCCACAGGCTTTAGTTGAATTAAGAATCCAATCCTGTTTTTGTATGACAAATTGTATGAGTTACTGATAATCATTACTTATTAAGGTGAGGCACACTCGCCGTTGATTGCACCTGTTGGGTGCTTGACATCAACATTCAAGAGAACACCTTTGAAAATCCTCTATGGGCGTTGTTTTGTCATTTGGGTTTGAGGTGACTTACTGTCGTCTCCCACAGGGCCGGCAGAGCACTGTGCTGGAGGGTCACGGGCCAAATCATTTAACTCCTAAAGAAAGAGAAGTCGTTAAGTTTGCACCAGAAAAGCATTATACTTTCACAAACAAATCCTTCAGTGAATTGATTCCGTACAAGCAGGTTTTACCACATACATCACTGGTTGTTACTCATTTCAAGCTCTACCTACAACAGTGTGGACGACCTGTTTAAGATAGTGGATATCATGTTTGCTATGGAGCATGTCTGCAGTCTACCTAAATCAATCTGTACTCATTGAACAACTAGCCTACCACCGTAATGTGCACCTTCAACGTCCAACAAAAGTACAACATCAATTCTGAACATCAACATCTCTAAACATTCGGTCCAATAAAACCGGGGTTGGGCTGTGATTACACGACTTGTAACTTCACTACTTAAACTTCCATTTTCCAGTCAAGTAATTGATCAATTACATGACCATGTGGGATTACTGCAATTCAATCTCAATTCATTTATGCATAATGCTCCAATGTTGGGTAAAGTAATAGTTAAGAAAACACATGCCTAAACATTTATGGTAGGAATAACTAACTTTGAGCGTTGGCTGTCGTCAACAACTGGCTAGCTAGCTATACAAACAATAAGGAAATAGCTCGTGTCAGCTGTGAATAACACAGACCGGCAAATCAGATTCGATCCCGATAGACTATACAGCCACCTTGGCAGCCAGCTGAAAGCAGTATCTAGTACTAGTCAGCTATATTTGTGTCCTTAACTTATCACGTTTGACCAGCTGTAACAGATTGGCATTTGTTCAATTAGTCATTAGCAAGCAACCCAACACGGCGCGGTAACTTACTCACGACGCTGTCATCTACCGTACCGTAAACCTGCCAGCTAACGTTAGCCAACTTCACTAGCCAAGGGGTGGGGGTAGAACTAATCGCAGGAATAAAAACGTTTCATAGAGCTTTCCATGTTTCAAAAATAGCGTTTTATAAATCATGTAAATTACATTGTCATGGGTTGCTTTATAATCAGAAGCTCAAATAGAGATAAGCATTATTTAAGAAAGGAAAACTTTTGTACGTGTATGATTGCCCACGTTCCAGAACTGTGAAGTTCAATTCCATTCCAGCAATTAGACTGACCCGCAACGCATTGGCTAGAAATTCCAAGTCCACGTTTAGCTATAGCAAATACCGTTATCCCTCTCTGGCTAGTTTGTTAGCTACAACAGGGTCCAAGTATCGGAAGACGCCATGAACCAGAAGGCAGAACAAATTGATCTGATATACCGATAAAAAATATAACTTGCTTCTCTGGCTAGCTGGTAGCTACCATTAGCTAGCTATGCGTTCCTAAAGCGAAACAAGGCCAAAGCCGAAGACGATTAAGCTAGCTAGCTAGATGGTTAGCCAGCTAGCTACTTCCTTACCTTATGAATTCTTTTCAGAGCCATTGTTGTGCTTGTGCCTCTGTCTGGTCTATCAACGTAATGTAGCTTTGCTTCTACGAATGACGATTATTGCCCCAACAACGCAAATGTTACCCCTGAGTTAAAATGGTCTAAGTTTGAAATTCTTCTCTGCTATACTATCTCCCGACTGAGTAGCTTGGATTTAAGGCGAAACTGAAATACAGAGCTTCACCCGGTTGCTTCCTCCAGCAGCTGTGGGCACCGCATCACTTCTCGATACTGCTGTGATGCAATCGTCCGCCTGCGACAAGCTACATCCGCTGCCTACACCGCGGAACAGGTTAGAGCGATGCAGGATATCGTTCTGAAACCATTGAGTCAAAAGAGTGAGGTCATTAAAAAAAAAGTGGTCATCATTCATTCATAGTTTCGGGAAAACCCTATAAGGACACATCACTATGTTTTTGTAGTCATAGGCTTAATAAACAGAAATCATCAAATATGTTACTCCATGCACTAACCTATATATATATATATATATATATATATATATATATATATATATATATATATATATATATATATATATATATCACAGGTTATTTGGGTGTGAAAATGTATTTGGTTAAGAAATATTAAAGACATATATATATTATAATTTTTTATTTAAGAAAAAATAAATAAATAATAATACATGTATTTAGGTGCATTATGCTATAACCGTTCTTTAGATTAGTGGTCCTACTAGAGGACTCTCTGAACATGTTCTACCAGTCAGTGGTGGCCAGAGCAGTGCTGTACGTGGTGGTATGCTGGGGGGGCAGCATCAAGGATGGTGACACCAAGAGGCTGAACAAGCTTATTAGGAAAGCTGGTTCTGTCCTCAGTGTCACCCTGGACACTGTGGAGGAGGTGGCCATTAGGAAAATGAGAACCAAACTCCTGGCCATCATGGACAATCCCTCCCACCCCCTACATGACACAGAGCAGAGAAGCTCCTTTAGCAACAGATTATTACCACCACATTGCACTAAGGAGTGCTATAGGAGATCTTTTCTGCCTGCCGCAATAAGACTGTACAACTCCTCCTCCGGCTGGCTCGATCAGGGTGATCAGAGTCAGGCTGGGGGATGTTAAATCATGCTGGACTGTTCTTACTGTATATAATGTTTTGAATGTCTATTTTATTTTATTATTCTATCGTCACTTTATTTTGTTGTTGTTGTTTGTGATGTGAGCTGCTGTAACACCTTAATTTCCCCTCGGGGATCAATAAATATCTATCGATCTATCTATCTATCTATCTATCTATCTATCTATCTATCTTTCTATCTATAACCACTCTTTCGATTAGTGGTCCACTCTTTGAAGGTAGGCTACACACTCTAGAAAAAAGGTAGCCTGCTGCCTACCAAAAAGGGTTCTTTGGCTGTCCCTGTAGGAGAACCCTTTGAAGAACCCTTTCATGCACAATGCGGGTTCCATAGAACCCTTTTCCCTGTGTACCACAATGGGACATCCAAATAACCCTTTTGAACCCCCTTTGTCTAGGTGTATGAGAGAGTGGGTTTAGTAGTCACAGTTGCACACCATATAGGCTACAACAGAAATCTTTTGGTCCCCCATAGACATGGAAGTGGAAGAACAAGTAGTTTTATATATCCGGAAATATGAAATTGCTTCAGAGAGGGACATTTTCATGTTTTTTGAACACAAGTTTTAATTATTATTATTACCTCACTACATGCTGCTGCAAGTTAGGCTATTATAACCGTAATATATTCATATGCATATTTCTAGGCTATATGAATATATGATTATATGAATATGTGAATATTCATTATATGTGAAAACTGGGTGGATCTCAGTCTAGGAAATTTAAAACGTTATGTGCTTTAATGATTTAATTTAATGTCTCTGCAAATAAAGTGTTTTGGATTATGATGAGGTAAAAGCAGTATAGGCTAAGCTGTTTTCAAGAAGGCTATCTATGTCTGAGTGCTGTAGCCCCCTATTCTTAAAGGAATAGTTTACCCAAATTACAAAATCACAGATTTGGTTCCTTACCTTAAAAGGAGTCTATGGACAAGGACAAACTTCAATCCATACTTCTGTTTACTGTCACTAACTGCTAACTGTTAGTATTTCTAACCAACAAAACAATAGAAGTCAATGGACCCTAAATTAGCATGTTTGAAATTTCTTTTAATTCAAATAATTGAGTCTTTTCAGAGAATTTGGGATGATTTGGGCATGAGATTTAAAAAATGCAAATTTAGGGTCCACTGGTTTTTGGTTGAAAATGTTAAAACAGTTAGCCTAGTGGTTAGTGACAGCGCTCAGATAAACAGAACCAAAGTGTGAATTGAAGTCTGTCCTTGTCCATAAACTCATTTCAGGATAAGGAGCCAAATATGGGATTTTGTTATTTGTCTGAAGAACTATCCATTAATTTTTTTAATAAAATGAAGGCCCTATATGAACCAATAAAGGCACAGGATGTTATAAAGGAAATACTACCACAATTTCTATAGAAGTCTTATAAGGCTTATAGTGGGCCTTCACCACACAATCCTTAGTTTTGGATAAATCTATAAACCAAATAAGATAAAAACAGAGAGCATATTTTTATCCGATGAGTAGCCTACCAAAAAATACCGATTTCAGTGACCCTCATTTAGCCTAGCTACGCACGAGCGCCAATAACGTATTAGCCTAAAAGGTTCCGGACTGTGTCTTTAATGACGAGGCTTGAAACAATAGTCTCTAGCTTATAAGCAGTTAATGGACAATGCGATTGTAGTAATCAATTATAAACACTCGATTAGACCTACATATTTTCCCAACACAAAACAAGAACTGTATGTGTCGCTCTGATCACTGCAGGCAATTTGCCTAATAGGTCTATCTCTATACAGCCGGGAATATACATAAATGTATTAGGCTACAACAACAAAAAATCGATGGTCGATTAAATAAGGGAAGGCCGAGGAAACCAATGACATCATCGCCATCCCCATTATATTATCCCACGTTGTTCCCCCAGCAAGCCGAACAGAATTCACACTTTATGCGTCCCAGGGTCGAAAAACGTCCCCACCCCGCCACCGGCAAGCCAAGTGCGTTGAATACCAAAACATGGCGCGCGCGTGTTATTGGGAAACCCCGACTCTGCCTCCACCTGATGGCAGCATCCGGCAGCCCCGTAAAAGATTTGCGTGGGAGTTCCCTTCATCGCCATGTCGGGGTGGTGCAGCGCGCAGTGAGGATCTCCTGAGAAGAGCTCTCTCTCGCTCTCTCTCTCTCTCTCTCTATCTATCTCTCTCTCTCTCTCTCTGCCGCCCCCTCCCAATTCGTTCCCTCCATCCTCCCCCACACGACAGCTTAGCACAGCGCAGCAGCAGCCTCAGCAGCATCCACCCTTACTGGGTAGCAGTAGGCTAGTCATCCCCAGCGCAGGCAGTGATACACCGAGGGACGCATCCAAGTGATGCCACTGCACCAACCGCATCTCGCAACCGCGAAAACACACCGAGAATAAACTGTTTCTTCTGCAAGGAGGAATAAAAACGCGTTTGCCTCGAGACAGCAACTGCCCATGAAGATGTCTAACGTTGACATGGTCTTAAACGCCACCGATCGGGTAGTAAAAGGTGAGTGCATTTTCATTTATTTTTAATTAGGATTTTCATATTGATCTCAATAGTGAACCATTGCCTATGATAAGATCTTGCACAGGGTTGGGTTGCGCCTTGTAGATGTTAATGATGTAGCCTACTAAATTATATAAATAATGTATCTTTGCACTGGACCTGTGATGTTGATAAACACTGAAAACCAGTGTTTTTATTACCCTTACAGTCTTCATGGATGGGGGATGGTACATGCTGTTCATAATCGTGTTCCAGGCAAGATGTTTTTTCACTGTCACGATTTGATTGAATTTAGTCCTGGACAGGCAGAAGAGGAGACGGTATTGAGGCAGAGTTGCCGTGGAGGTCTTTGCGGTTGAGGCAGTGATGCAGCAGGATTTCGCTGGCACTATGATAGAGGGCGCCTTGTGAATACGTGTATCTACACATTGGGGGGAGGGGGTGCAATCTATAGCCTATTGGCATTTTATGTGGCAGTTTTCACTGTCGTTGAGTAGTAAGGCAACTGGGCAAGCCATGGGTTTATATTGAGTTTTAAATTTAAGCCATTGGAATTTACGCACGTTTCGATCAACCATGCGTGCTTGGTACGCTAACCAATGAACATAACAATATGGCCAATTACAATACGTAGAAAATAACGTTATGTACCCCAATTAAGCTTTGCTGTCAATAACGCCTTTCATGCCTGTGTCAGTGCGAATACACTGTCTGCAATGGACGATCTAAAACAAGTAGATTAGATGAGTGTCGATTGGGAATACATCACTGTCTTTGCCATCTCATATAAATTGCGTGTCATGTGCCAACCCATGGGATTTATGGCAGTTTTTTGTCATTTTGGGGTCTTCCTCTGCCCGGTCTTACGGCGGTGCGTCAGAGCTCCTCGCCGCTTTCCAAATTAAATTGCTTACTGTTGACGCATTTTATTTACTATTTGATTCCCGTTTGTGTTATTAAAATACCCCACCACTAACCGTATTGTATTTGTCTACAACCGACGACATTTGGGTTATAAATCTGATGAATTCACTGCTGTGCGTACCGAAGCCCGCGGCAGCGGCACAAATGGCCTAGGCTACAAACCAGAGCAAAAAATACGTCGCTTTTGAAAACACTGAGTCCATTATACGAAGAAGACCACAGCATGATAAACCAATCACACCTTCAACACCCGCTATTAAGATCTCATTTACAACATCCGCTGCCTTTGCTAATTGCGAGCCACGGGTCGATCTTATAAGTTTGTTCAAATGTAAGCCAATAGGCCTACTCGTCCAACTCGTAGGCACATGGAATCCGGCCAGTGGTTTCAACGAACGAGGAACACAACAGGATAGCCTGCAAGAATGGTTTCTTTCTCACCCAGTATTGTCTATATAGTCAGATATAGGCCTACAATTGGAGAACACGTGAGAGACAAGTGGTAATTTTACTGTTCACATAAAGGCTACCTGTCAGGAGACATTGTTATTATTATTCTAAAGTCGTATTATTAATACGACTTTAGATTACTCACATAGGTAGGGCTGAAGTGTGTGGAGAATGGCCCGATAATGATACCAATGAGATATCCCCTGGTGTATCCCCACACACACTTTAGAATTGTGTTACAGTAAGTGAGTCGCCATTCCTATAAAGACATCATTTATCATTAACATTTCATCAATAGCTTTAGGCACTTTAGTTTTTGGCAATGGGATAATTAGCTCTTCCACTTAAAAGTAACAATGAAACAGAAAAAAGCATGTGCATGTTATTAATTGCAATTCAGTGCAGATAGGACAGTAGTTTGTATTTTGTTGTAGGCCTATGTCTTTTAGGAATATGTGAGTGTTCTCTGTGTTGGGGAATTTTGACAGTGGAATGGGTTCACTTAAAGTTGACAGTTGCTCAAAGTACTTAGTAATAAGGCTGGGTGTTACTATTAACTCTTGCCTATAATACACAGCCTCTCAGCCTCGTCGAGTAGTACAGCAACTGGCCAAGCCATGGGTTTATACTGAGTTTTAAATTTAAGCCATTGGAATTTACGCACGTTTCGATCAACCATGTATGCTTGGTACGCTAACCAATGAACATAACAATATAGCCAATTACAATCGTAGAAAATAACGTTATGTAGCCCAATTAAACTTTGCTGTCTCTGTGTCTGTTCCACATTAATAACTAGATCTCAATGCAATCTCAGCAATTCATTTGCTATACTTTGTTGCTTCTTTCAAAATGAAAATATCTAAGATTAAATACACTTTGACAGCTTATGACGAACTTCTGAGTTTCAGCCCTGGTCTCCCCTACTGTGCAGATTCTTTCAAAGGAATATCCATTCCTTTACAGTGGGTCAATCACATACTAATAGGATGGAGATGTTAGATTACCATTCTGCATCTGGTTGGATTTCCAAAAAGGATTTGCTGCAGTCAGGTTAACAGTGCTATCCCCAGATGGGACTGGTAGAAGCAGCAGCAATCTCTTCGCACTGTGATAACTAGAAATTGATTGCTAGATCAATTGCAGCAATACCTTCCTCTTCACATCCTAACCCTTGTATCCCACTCTCTCGTTTGTGGTAACTGATTCATGCTGTTTTGAGTTGCTGAGCCCTTGTTCAGAGACTTTGTTTGTTTGTGTCCAAGTTTATCCCAATTCCCTACAGCTGTGACAATTATGTAAAGGTGTCATTTTGTCCTTGCCTGAGATAATGTGAGCAAATAGGAGGATTAAGCCTATTGTGTAGAATATTACGTGTTAGTGTGGGAAACTGTTTCCCTGGAACTCATTATGAAAGCTGTATCCCCCAAATACATCCTCATTTCGATTTTAAGAGAGACAGCTGCGACTCAGGTAAGCCACAGTGACAGGTGCATGCGTGCACACATTTCTCATTGAGTGAGACGGTGCCAGGCTGCAGTCGTGGCACATGCACCGGGGACGTGCTGGGACAGCAGTGGTGGCAGAGTGGTACTGTACCTCGCCACCGCTCCGGGGGAATGTGCTCCATCTGTGCCAGCTCAGCTCCCAAACTTTCTCTCATTCTTGCTGAGAAGCTGCTCACAAATAGGGTTGGACCACTCCCAGTTTATCTATAATTTAAGAATTGTATTGTGTACAAAGATACATCAATAAATAACTACATATCAAATCCCAGTGATGTTGAGAGCGGAAATTGCAGTATCAGATTTAATTTAACACAATTCTTTGCAGCAAAGCTCAGCGCATACACACACTGCCCCTCAAATGAGTCATCGTTGTTTTTCTGAGTGATGTTATTGTGCGATGTCACTGACTATGTTGTGTTTTCTTTCCGTCATATCTTTGTCAGGTGTCAACTTCTTCCCCCTTCACTGATATCTTCATATTGTATTGAAGGGAGAATACAAATATTCCTCTGATACTGTACACAGAAAATAAATAGGCTTCTCTTGAAGCCTAGTAGATCAATTGACCACACCATGTTTGCCATGTACACGAAGTGGAACAGAGAATCAAAATAATCAATTAGAAAATATGTCTTAGTTCCTCTTCTTCTATGACTTATCTTGACTATGTACTCTGTGTTATAGGGTTCACAGCCACCCTGTAGGTGGGCAGTGATGATCTGAGTCAGGGTAGAGGAATAGTGATGTTTGTGATGCTTGTTTGGTAGGATTGTTGTGACCAGGCATGTGACTGCTTAGTGGAGGAGGGGAGACTGTAGCTGCCACTTGGCCTGTTCCCATGTCTGGGCTCCTCTGGGGACCTTGAACAGGCAAGGCTTTGAGCGGCCTACTTTCCTAAGTGTGATTCTAGGACATTATCTGTGTTAGTTCTGGTGGGGCTTGGTGAAACGGTCTGCAGCCTGCGGATCGAATGCCTTTTGTCTGTGAGAGGGGACCCTCACAATACCACTTATTTTCTGAACAAAACTGACAATCATGGAAAAGGCTGACCAATCAATAAAGGCAAAATGCTGGATTTGGGCAGTCACTCAGAATACCCAGGGAATTCCTCCCAAAATGTTTTAGAACAGCCAACACCAGCATTTTTCAGAGGAACATCTGATATGCAGTGTTTTTCAATGTCCCTCCCTTATATCTTGGCATACATAACAGCATAGCTCAGCTTTTTTGTATACACAACTTTGTAAACCAAGAACACGATTGTTCTAGAAAGGCTCAGTTACATGGCATCATCTTTTAGACCTCCATATGTGCAGTAAGCTTTCTGCTGTTTCTGACATAGCTAATACCACAATCGGATGTCTGACATTCACCATCAAATTGTTACACAAATAGCCAGCAGTTGTACATTATGTATAAGGTCTTATTTTCATACCCACTGTATGTGTTTGGAACGTGTGCAGGTCTTTGTCTGTGTTTAGGTGTCTCTGTGTGTGTGTGTGTGTGTGTGTGTGTGTGTGTGTGTGTGTGTGTGTGTCTGTGTGTGTCTGTGTGTGTATGTGTGTGTATGTGTGTGTTTGAGAACAATATCTGTCACAATGGCCATTGGCCAGACAACGTAGAGCCCCACCTCCTGAGATGTGGGGGCGTGGTAGCGGACCTTGATGGTGCGGTAGCCTTCAGAGAAAGAGAGAGAGAGAGAGAGAGAGAGAGAGAGAGGGGGCGGGCTAGGCGCTGGGTATCTGCATGCATGATATGTACTCACAGGCTTTATTTAACAGTGTGGGTGAATTATTTAAGCATTGGTTTGCAGCAGTGTTTTACTGCACATTGCCTCTTACATAATGAAACATCCCTTAGGTCTAGTGATGAGAGGGATGATAAAGGATGAGGCAGAGGTAGGAGAACTGAAGGAAAGGAGGAGGAAAAGAAGGATAGTAAGAGAGTATGGGAGTAGTAGATATAGGAAAATAATGAAGGAAACGGAGGAATGAAGAGAGAAAGAGAGACGTTTTGAAAAGGAGGAATTGACAGGAGAGAAGAAAGTGAAAGGATGTGGAAATTGAGGGAAAGGTGAGACAGTCAGAGAGGGGGAGGAGTGAGAGTGAAAGGTAGGGGTAGATAATGAGTGAAAGGAGGAGGGAGAGGGGGAGGAGTGAGAGAGAGAGAGAGAGAGAGGGTGCGGGAGAGAGAGAGAGAGAGGGAGAGAGAAATCACCGGACACGCATGAGAACGCGCTTGCACATTGCACACACGCATGACAGCCCTTCCAGGATACAGTTTGGCAGCCTCACCCCCCTGCCCTCCCTCTACCTACGTCTCCCCCACACAGAGAGAGGGGGCTTGGGGAGGTTGTTAGAGGAGAAGACATGGGTTATGGCCGTTGGACATACATGGTTTTGTCTGAGTCAGAACTGAGGGGAACAACCCAGCCTACAAGCACAGAAACGTCATAGCAGTTGACACTAAGACACGGTGCGCTCGGACATTCAAATCAGCTAATGAGTTGTGTCATTTTAGTGAAGATCCATTCCGTACACGAGCTCTATTTATAATTGATGAGCCACATGCAGCTGAAGCTCTAGTGTGTTTGTTTACCTGGTGGTTGGAGGCCGTCATCACGCTGTAACACACTGTTGTTCTGTTCAGGTACCGGCTACTGTACACTTCCTCCTTGGCTCCTTTTCTTCCTGGTCTTTAGCATATTGGGTTTTCATGCATGGGCTCACCTCACGGCTGCAAGCTGCCATGCGGGCAGACTCTGTGCAAGCAGGATGCACACACCTTAGGGCTTTGAACATTTGGAGCTTTGCACGGGAACGACGCAGGGTCAAAATATCAGTGAGCACTCTCAACCACTGTTGTGCCACAAATACAACAACAACAACAACAACAGTAGCAACAACAAGAACAGCAACAACAAAGGCAACAACAAAGACAATAACGACATCATCCACAGTGAGCGTAATAATGACATCTACCAAATAATGTTGTTGTCTAGAAAGGTCAGAGCTGTACAAATAGCTAGGGCAGAGTTGATATAACAAATGCAAAATGTCTTTGCAATATTGTTATGCAACACGGTTTGGCCAGTTATTTATAAAGTCTGCATGTGCCTGAAGTCTTCTTTCAGAATGGGAAAGTATTGCCACCACCGCCACACACCATATCTTAATGGTACAGTATCTATGTAGCAAAGCAGTACACGATTCAGGAACTTGTATTGTATACGTACTTGTATTGTCACATTTTCAGGACTGTTCCGTGTTCTACTTGTTTATTAGTAACACAAACCGCAGAAAACCAAATACCAATGTTAATACAAGGTTTTTACTGGCGTTATAACAGTGTTACTACACAGGTATAGGCGCAACTTAATAGCATGTGACAAAACAATCTTGTAAAGTAGCCTCCCTCAACCGCAAGAGCTCCAGCTAATGTTGTCCCCCCTCTCCCAGAGCCCCTCTCTGTTACTGTCACCTCCTCCTGGACCATAATGAAGACGTTCACAGGCTCAGACAGAGGTGGGTCTGCAGGCTCAATCAGGTGACAGGTGCACCTGACACAGGCATGGTCCAGAGAGGTGACAGACAGACAGGTGCACAGATGGACAGTAGTGAGCAGCTACACAGCCAGAGGGGGGGGGCACCACTCCGTATCCCATGGAGACAGATTGACAGCTCGTCAGGGCTGGATGCAGAGTGCTAGTGTATATGAGTGTCACTGCTGCTGTACGAGTCAGGTGGGAACCTGGGCTGCGTTCGACCAACAGTGCACTCTGCTCGGATTCCTCTCTGTCAGTCTGCAACATCCAGTCTGGTAATTGTTAATGACAGCTGGAGAGAGTAATCTAGTAATACAGAGAGGCAGAGAGAGATACTCTGTGTTCTGGTGTACTCTAGTATGGGGGTTATTTAAATGGGACATTCACGTTGTAGCTCGAACGACTGAAAAGGCATGAATTACTACTTACATTTGATGTTTGGATATCTATCTGGGAATACCTTAGTGCACACCATCAGAAAGAAGTTGCAACGGCATGAATGGGGAGGAAAAACATTGTATTTTCAGCTTCCAATTTTTCTGTTCCTTTCAACTATCTCCTTGCCTTCTCTGTCCAGAACAGTGGTTAGGGAAAATGATGCTTCTGAAGAGAGGGAGATGAAGAGATACGGTACAGTATGTGTGGTAGGGCTGCATCTATGTGAGCCTCCCAAGCAAATCGCAGTTTTCCGCGCTGGCACTGGCTGTACTCCAGCAGTCAGCTGCTGTTGCCCGGCAACATGCACCACAGTTCAACTCAGCCTCGGCGCCCAGTCGAAGTGAGCTGTCTCCCATATCACCCTCTCTCTCTCTCTCTCTCTCTCTCTCTCTCTCTCTCTCTCCCCCCCCCTCTCTCTCTCTCTCTCTCTCTCTTAATGTGCTTTCACTGTGCCTGGTGTTATCTCCCTCAATTCTGCCTACCACTTCTCTCCCTCTATTACTGCGCTTTTCTCTTGGTTTCTTTATTTCCTGTGCAGCCATTCCCCCCCCCCCCCCCCCCCCCCACACACACACACACACTTTCTCTCTCTCGTTCTCTATCCACCCTACACCACCACCACCACCACCACCACCTCCATCTTTCTATGGTTCAGCTACTGTCTCTATACATTCAACCAGTGGCAGCGCCCACATACTGTTCACTCCCCACAGCCTCTGTGTCTACCACTAACATCCCCACAGTCATATACCGTGGTATAGTTTGAGGACAGTGCCATCAATACATCCACAGACACTCCGACACTGTGGTCAGACGCAGTGTTTTTCTATAAACAGACATCCAGTACCTTTATTAGGTACAGTAACTGCCTTTTCAGTTCCATTAGTCTGGCTGCTGTTCAGATCCATTAGAGAGATTGCACAGTGACGTCTGTTAGTAGGACTTTTACACTGAGTCACAGACGCGTCAAGCACTGAAATGGTGTCACTTTTTCTTAATCACACGCAGATCTGCCTCGTCCCGCTCCTGCTAGCAGTGAGAACACAATCTGCTTTTCAGCTTTGTCTGGGAACAGTTTGGAGCTTTAAAATCCACTTATATGTACAGTGTGTTCTTTTGCAAACATAAAAGACACAGACACATGGCTTTCGAAAGACATACTGTATTGGCTTTGCTGCAGGCAGCAATACACACATTCTTAATGGGAAATACAATGAACTTACGCTCATACATACAATATACACATGCAAGCACAGACACCATTAAGCCCAATCACAAAACATACACACTCTACATATCCAACAGTTTCATATACTACCATGTTTATCCACATTGACATACTGTACATGCACACACATGCACACACACACACACACACACAGACACACACACACACCCCCCCCCCCCCCCCCCCCCCCCCCCCACACACACACACACACGGTTGAATGGGATGTCTTTACCCCAGTTAAATTCCCATGCCAGGGTTGTGCTCATTATCCCAGCAGCAGGAACATGAGATTTCTCTCTTTTCCCCCTCTAGTCAAGCATCTATTATTTAGCAGCATGTTGATCACGTTGAGCCTGAGCCTCAGTTCTGAGATCCCTTCCCCTCTCTTCTCCATTTCCCCACCGCTCAGCGGCTCCCTGTACTGTACGTCTGTGTCCCATACACTGTGCATATCTCTGTCTGACTAACGTTTGCCATACTGCTGTGGTGTGTGTGTGTGTGTGTGTGTGTGTGTGTGTGTGTGTGTGTGTGTGTGTGTGTGTGTGTCTGTGTCTGTGTGTGTGAATGTGTCTGTGTGTGTGTGTCTGTGTCTGTGTCTGTGTCTGTGTCTGTGTCTGTGAGTGTGTGTCTGTGTCTGTGTCTGTGTCTGTGTGTCTGTGAATGTGTGTGTGTATGTGTATGTGTGTGTGTGTGTGTGCATGTGCCCCAGACACTCATGTTACTGCATGGTGTACTGTGTTGGGTGGTCATAGGAGTTCATGGTATCACCTGGTTCTCATTCTTACCTTTTAGCCAGCAACTGATTTAGATCTGAGACACTGGTGAGGGATTGATTTGTACAGTGGGTGTCTGTCCAGGACTAGCTGTGCTTCAGCTAGGTAGTGTGATAGAACTGTACCCTGAATGATGGTTACAAGAGCATAAGTCAAATCAAACTCACTATTCAATCTGAATGTATCACTTAAACAAAGTGGTCTACTCACAAAATGACTGGCATGAAAACATGCTTTCACACTGTATCAAGGCCCCAGGTTCAGGGTTGATTTTTGGTTTGAACCTTACATACTGTACTCTGCAGCACTCACACAGAGACCAGCAACAGGGCAGGTAAAATTACCTTTGTTTCTCCCAATGCAATGATCTTGGGTTGGATTTAATGTTTTCAGAGCATGCAGAGTAAATATGTGGTTTCTGTTTCATGGGCAGAGATTTCATTAACAGCCCAGTAATGTGCCTCCCTCAAATGGATGTGTTGTTTTCTGTGGCTTAACAGTATTCTTGGCTTTGCATCAGAAATAACTGCACCTCATGTAGGGATGCACTAGAATCATTTCCTTTTTTATTAGGGCTTTGGACAATCCTACGCACTCATATTGTAGTGGTTTACAAAGGCATTTACAGTATACTGTCTGTTGAGTATACTTTATTAAACGCTGTCTCCAATCCATCTGGTTTATAAATACTTCAGAGAGTGTCTGGGTTGATTCTCACCAAAAAAAAATAGGTTATTTTATCTGGGAAAAATGAGACCGGCACTTTTATTCCACACATCACATTGTCAATTTACAACAATGAATAAATTATAATATACTCGGGAAGCATCCATAATTAAAGTAGGCCACATTTTTGAGGATTTGTTTGAGACTGACAGCAGACCTCACGCACACTGTTTACAGCAAAGCGTTCTCAAACCGAACTTTTCCCCTTTCCAGTGAATATCTCTATGCATACAAATCCCGTTAGACTTGTTTTAAATGTCTCTAAGGGAAGAGTAAGCTTTATGCATAAGCATAGTAACTGAAAAATGGGATTGGCACTGTATTAGACTGGAGATTATGTCTGTTAGTGGAGGCTGGTGGAGGTAGAAATCGGAGGACTGTTTTATCGCTGTTTGATACCGTTCCTCATTCCATTCCATGCATTACAATGAGTCTATCCTCCGATTTCTACCTCCACTAGCCTCCCCTGGTCTGTATGTGCTATCATACAGTTGCTGCTGCACCTGCGCAAGCGAGCTGTTTGGCTGTGTTCCTCTCAGACAACACTCACACATCTGATAAACATATACAGTAGTGTGTGTGTTCGGGTCTCTGAGGAGAGAGTTATAGTCGATATGTGTGCGTTTGAACTGTGCTGTATGTTGATTGTCTCCAGAGAACTGTAAAGAGGATAAAAGCAGAGGGGGAACACACCTGTCCATCTTCATTCTGGGAGGTATAGTGCCTGTGCGGTAGTTTAGCTTACATTAAACATTAAACCCATAGAAAACTTCCATGTATTTCCTCTGCCTTGGAGATTTCAACTAGAAATACATATTTCATGGGGATCTTGCCCTGCTGTCTCATTGAGGTCGGAATCTTTGTATCCGGGTTGTTAGTGCCTCCTGTCTCATGGCATTCTCCTGTCTCACTGGTCTCTGTCTCCCTCTCTGTCTCCCTCTCTGTCTCCTGTCTCACTGTTCTCTTGTCTCTGTCTCCCTCTCTGTCTCCTGTCTCACTGTACTCTCGGCTCTGTCTCACTGTGTTCTGTTGTCTCTGTTTCTGCCTCTTTTTGTTTCTCCCGATGTCTCACTATGTTCTCTTGTCAATGTCTCACTGTCTCACTGTCTCTGTTTGTCTGTGTTTTTGTCTCACTGTCTCTGTTTCGGTCTCACTGTTCTCTTGTCTCTGTCTCACTGTCTCTGTTGTCTCTGTCTCCTGTCTCACTGCTCTCTCTTCGCTGTCTCACTGTCCTCTGGTTTCTCTGCATGCTGTCTCACTCTGCTCTCTTGTCTTCCCCTCACAGCCGTACCCTTCCCCCTGAGTCACCGCCTCACCTTGAAGGAGGTATTTGACCTGGAGGGGAAGCCCCGCGTGGACCTGCTCAAAGCCCACCTCACCAAGGAGGGCCGCGTGGAGGAGGCCGTGGCACTGCGCATTGTCAACGAGGGAGCCGCCATCCTACGCCAGGAGAAAACCATGCTAGACATTGAGGCGCCAGTCACAGGTGAGGGGCTGCAGGGTTCACCTTTACACAAGGGTTGATTACACTCTGAGGCGCAGCATTGTCATGGTCTGACAGAACGAAGGAAGAGAGCAATATTGATATCAATAACATCGACGAAACAGTTACAAATATTATGCTATCATGCTGGCCAGTTGTGCTATTGGCAAGTCTAAGACACATAATGTTATGACTGTACTGTAGATGTCTATGAGAGTGAGACCATGGACTGTAGGTGTTGAAAAGAGTGAGACCATGGACTGTAGGTGTTGAAAAGAGTGAGACCATGGACTGTAGGTGTTGAAAAGAGTGAGACCATGGACTATAGGTGTTGAAAAGAGTGAGACCATGGACGATAGGTGTTGAAAAGAGTGAGACCATGGACTATAGGTGTTGAAAAGAGTGAGACCATGGACGATAGGTGTTGAAAAGATTGAGATCATGGACTATAGGTGTCTTTGAGAGTGAGACCATGGACTATAGATGTCTAAGAGTGAGACTATGGACTATAGGTGTTGAAAAGAGTGAGACCATGGACTATAGGTGTTGAAAAGAGTGAGACCATGGACTATATGTCTCTGAGAGAGTGAGACCATGGACTATAGATGTCTAAGAGTGAGACTATGGACTATAGGTGTTGAAAAGAGTGAGACCATGGACTATAGGTGTTGAAAAGAGTGAGACCATGGACTATATGTCTCTGAGAGAGTGAGACCATGGACTGTAGGTGTTGAAAAGAGTGAGACCATGGACTATAGGTGTTGAAAAGAGTGAGACCATGGACTATATGTCTCTGAGAGAGTGAGACCATGGACTGTAGGTGTTGAAAAGAGTGAGACCATGGACTATAGGTGTTGAAAAGAGTGAGACCATGGACTGTAGGTCTGAGAGAGTGAGACCATGGAGTGTAGGTGTTGAAAAGAGTGAGACCATGGACTATAGGTGTTGAAAAGAGTGAGACCATGGAGTGTAGGTGTTGAAAAGACTGAGACCTTGGACTGTAGGTGTCTTTGAGAGTGAGACTATGGAGTGTAGGTGTTGAAAAGAGGGAGACCATGGACTGAAGGTGTATCAGAGTGAGGCCGGTTCTTTGATAAGCAGGTCAGTGCGAGAGTGGGTCTGAACTCACAGGACAGTTTCAGAGTAAACCTGCACTGTACACTGTAGAAGAGTGAGTATTTGACTATCCAGGAGACTGTGTTTCCCTTTGATATAAATGTATGTCAGTGTGTAGTGTGTATGGTATATGAGGGCGTACAAGTATATGTCTGTAAGGGAAAATAAGTACGCAAGTAAGTGTATGCAAGTGAAACAGAAAGACAGCCTGTGTAAAAAGAATGGGTGTGTGCATTCATGACCTGAAATACTAAAATAAACTCCAAAGCACCTGACTGGAGTTCAAATGAAGATGAGGAGCAAAGACAGCAATGCAAGACTCTGTGTTTGCAGATTCCCAAAGCAGGGGGCTGTCACTTTGAAGTACTATCTGTATTATCAGGCATGTAAGAATATATTTCCCAAGCATATCATGTCCTCTCTGCAACTCTCTTCATCTTTCTTGTCAAGAAATGGGTATCAGAGTCTGACACCCATTTCTTGACAAGAAAGAGGATGAGAGATACAGAGTTTTAGTATCCAGTGTTATTATTGGAGATGTCCCTGAGCTGGGATGGACAGCCAGTTATGCGTGAGGACCACAGGAGCACATGTTTGAGTCCTCCGTAGCCTCAGCATGGCAGATGAAGGCCACTCAGTCTGGGTCCAACAGAATATGAATACATGCAGCTGTTTACACCATGTGCATGAGTGGAAGGTAATTGTGACCATACCATCATCATCATCATCATCATCATCATCATCATCATCATGTTGAGGTTATTCATATCAACATTCGTATGTTGGTTGTTATTGATCTACCGGCCTAGTCTACCGGCACAGATGGAGAGGAGGTCTCAGTACAGTGGGTCCTATAGTCGCCTGGTCTCCCAGAGTTTAGTGCTCCAATGCACTGACTCTAACCAGGAGTCCAGTGCCCCCCTCCTGGCCGTAAGCTGACCCACATCCAGCCCACAGTGATGGAGCTGAACACCCCCACAGTCCTCACTCATCCACACCACTGAGCACAGCCCGAGCACTCGTGAGAGATGCAACAGCAGCACCCAGGTGGTGGGGATGGACTGCATCTGTGGTGGCTGAGATACCCTTTCAAAATGTTAGGCGCCATCTGAGTTTTTAATGTCAGAAGCCATTTAAAAGCGATTGAGAGAGGGGGAGAGGGGGAGCGAGAGAGAGAGAGAGAGAGAGAGAGAGAGTGTGTGTGTGTGTGTGTGTGTGTGTGTGTGTGTGTGTGTGTGTGTGTGTGTGTGTGCATGTGTGTGTGTTGTAGAGAGGCATGTTATATAGCTACACTGCTTGCTAATGGTAAGCAATAAGAGTCATTTAAATTTTCCATTACATCCAATCACACTAGAGGTAGACAATTTACAATGACAGTTACTTACAGTAGCATGCATATAGCTTCTCGTATATTTGATATGGTTTTGACATTAATTATAGACGATAGTTGTTAATTTGTTAATTAATTCTGGTTAATCTGAGCAAGTAATTATGATAAAAGGGGGAAACAACGCACACACACTAACATCCCCCACACACACTAACACCCCCCACACACACTAACACCCCCCACACACACTAACATCCCCCACACACACACTTACATACAACACATACTGCAAATACACACATGGATGGATGCATGCATACACGCAAGCACACACTGACACACACACACACACACACACACACACACACACACACACACACACACACACACAGTCACAGTCATACACACAGTCACACACACACACACACACACACACACACACACACACACACACACACACACACACACACACATAAACAAACAACTGAAAGCAGAGCATTGCTGGTTCATTGATCGTCATTGTTGTAGGATTGTATTGTTTTCTCTCATTAAGTCCAATATTCATGATATGCTACTGTAGATGCAAACTTACATAATAGTCCTGCCGCTAGAAAGGAAGGCATTAAAGAATGGTGTGAGAGAGACACACATAGAAGAAGAAATGAAATGAGAGAGAGAGAGAGAGAGAGAGAAATAGTAGACACGAGGAAAACATGAATGATGAAAAAAAAAGATGGCAGTCTAGTATGAAAGAGAGAAAGATAAAGAGAACGGAAGAGAGGGAATAACAGTGGGGATGAGAAAGGGAGAGGGTCTGGATGGATGTGGAGGTTCTGCTCTGTGTGCATCAGCCTTGCTCCCCTCCCCCCATGTCTGTATGCTCTCCTATACAGAAAACAGACATACAGAGCAGAGCAGGGCAGAGCAGGGCAGAGCAGGGCAGAGCAGGAGCAGGAGCAGGAGCAGGAGCAGGAGCAGGAGCAGGGGCAGAGCAGGGCAGAGGAGGGCAGAGCAGGAGTGATGCACTGGAGCACAGAGGAGCTCACTGTTAAAAATGTTACATCAGCAGTGTTCCGCCGACTGCTGCCAGTCTCATACAGTGTCTAGCAACAGACCCACCGCCCGCCACAGC
This sequence comes from Argentina silus, assembly GCF_951799395.1. Classification (NCBI taxonomy): domain Eukaryota; kingdom Metazoa; phylum Chordata; class Actinopteri; order Argentiniformes; family Argentinidae; genus Argentina; species Argentina silus. The sequence continues at coordinate 4,021,869 of NC_139656.1, read as the reverse complement.
AAACCCACTGAATCTGTTGTGAAGATAACTGTCATATTTTATTTATTCTCTGTATCCATTTATCCTTCTTATACACAGGTGACGGAGACCCCACTGCGATTCAAGAATTCATTTTTTTTATTAAAGACCTGTCTCTGTCCCTGTGCCTTTCCCTTCGTTGTGAATTGGCACTTAACGTAAATAATTGGTCATAACTTCCTAGTACTTTATTTAGTTATATCAGAATCAGAATCCATTTTCATTACATTAATGTTCATAGCCTGTGAGCGTCATTTTTTACTTGCGTACAGTAAATAGGATACAGGAAGAGACGTGATGAATGCACACATGCAGACGGCTCCTCCCAGTGGGACTAGTGGATAATTGGTTGATTGACTGACTGATTGGTGGATGGGCTGATAGTTTGAGGGTTTGTTTTTTAGAATGGGGGAGATGGTAAATGGAGACAGTAAACTCTAGTTACAGCAGTCAGTCAGTTAGTTACAGGAGGCCTTGCTAGTGAACTGGCGTCAGGAAAATGGAGGCTAACATGCTTTATTTATTGAGCTTGAAATATGGATGATGATGATGTGTTTATCAAGTGCTTAGACATTTGTGAGTATGGCGCTCTATGGAGGATCTTTGCTCTTGCTAGCACTGTGTGTGTGTGTGTGTGTGTGTGTGTGTGTGTGTGTGTGTGTGTGTGTGTGTGTGTGTGTGTGTGTGTGTTAGTCACACAAGCAGAGTCTCCCACTCGTGTTGCTCTGAGCTTTGAGTGGGCGAAGGCCACAGTGGAGCTGATAGGGGGAGACAGAGAAGGGAAGAAAGGGAGGGAGGGAGGGTGGGTGGGAGAGAGAGAGAGAGAGAGAGAGAGAGAGAGAGAGAGAGAGAGAGAGAGAGAGAGACGATGATGATGAAAGAGTGAAAACGGGGGGGGAAAGATGAGGAAATGAGATGCAGATTTGCACTCCAGAGCCAAAGCGTCCATTTGGTATCTCCAGCGTATTGGAGCTCCCAGTCCCAGCATCCTTCCAAGCCTGATGAGGCAGGGTCCCTGAGCCACACCCACACCCACACCCACCTCCTACTGGGAGAGAGAGAGGCCTCTGGGGCAAACACCCAGGCAGCATCTCCATGCCAACACCGCGCGAGGGCGAGAGAAATGAAAAACTCCCCGTTTATTTCATTATTTATTCTCATAAAAATCATGTCGCCATGGCAACAGGAGTTTGCAACTTCTCTCGCGCCGCCCGTCCCCCCGTCCCCCCCGCCCGCCCCCCCGTCCCCCCTGTCTCTCTCTGTCTCTCTCTCTGAGAGAATCACTGAACCGAGAAGCCGCACGGATTCTCTACCGTCTAACTTATACAGGGAAGCATGCATCACACACATGCACACACACACACACACACAGTCTTTATGTCTCTCAACCACATGCAATCACCCACGCAAGCGTGCACGCACACACACACCCACACACACACACACACACACACACACACACACACACACACACACACACACACAAACACGCATCTTACATTGTAAAGATGTGAGTTCAGCGATGCTATAGCAGGTCCTTTGACAGTATGTGAAGTGTATTCAATGTTTGACACATGATGATGCTTTCCAGTGTGCGGGGACATCCATGGGCAGTTCTTTGACCTTATGAAGCTGTTTGAAGTGGGTGGATCGCCAGCTACGACACGATACCTCTTCCTTGGGGACTATGTGGACCGGGGCTACTTCAGTATCGAGGTAAGATGAGTTGGTTGGGGGGGGTTGGGGATGAGGGGTCAAAGGGGGCACTTACTAAACGTACTAACTTTCTCTTAGTGCCCACAAACTGTTTGTATCTTTCAGTGTGTATCATACGAGAAAGACATGATAGACACAGATGGATACAATCTCAATAAAGGCTATTGCTGTCTGATTATTGCACAAAGGGTTGTTGTTGTTGTTGTCAGGATTCAGGATGTCAATGCTTCCCTCATGTTTAGCTCGAGTGGAACACCGAGACACACCCCCTTAGTGATTCCGTTGCCCAATAGAGCTCCTCTTATTTCACACTCGACTCACTACAAGAATGGTTCAGAAATACTGTCGACAGGTTGCGGTCGATCATTTGTTTTGAAAACATTCCTCCGTCCCTCAGCCACCCCCATGTTTCCGTCAAATGTGCATAGACACACGTATGACCCACTCCCACGTTGGTTATGACTTGCGGCACAAGTTGCCATGTTTGCTGTAAAACCTGTAAACTGGATCGCTGCGACCACAAGGTGTTTCCTAAAGTGTTCAACCCTCTATGGAGCTCCCCCTCTGTGCTGAGCCTGGGCTGCTGTCTGCTGGGGCATCTCTGCTGTTTCCACTTGGAATGAGGTAGATGCATCCCTGCCCTGCCTCTCCATACACATACCCCTCCCTGCCCTGCCTCTCCATACACATGCCCCTCCCTGCCCTGCCTTTCCATACACATGCCCCTCCCTGCCCTGCCTCTCCATACACATACCCCTCCCTGCCCTGCCTCTCCATACACATGCCCCTCCCTGCCCTGCCTCTCCATACACATACCCCTCCCTGCCCTGCCTCTCCATACACATACCCC
>NC_139656.1:3956785-4006785 GCF_951799395.1 Argentina silus | reverse complement strand
TGGTTTATTTTTTGACGCCAGGTCACCACAAGGGGGAACTGATCTATGAAAGGCAGGCTTTCCCACTCTGTGGTCTGTGGATTGGGAGGGGGTTGTAGGGTCAGAGCTTAGGGCAGGGAGGAGGAGTGGCCAACCGGGCTGCAGGGAAACCTGTTTGGCTGAAAGGATGTGGTCCTGAAGGTGTGTCTGCTGTTCCCTCTCTCAGTCCAACCACAGACCGAGTGGGCGGGGTTTCTCACCAATGTCTGTTCCATCATCATAGGGTCTTACACAAGACACTACAGTACCCACGCCACACACACATTTTACTATTTTGATTAAGAGCTCCACTCATGAACTCATCTCATACAGAAATAATCTCGCTACTCAACATGTTTTGCTACTAGTACTATGAATACAAATTTTAAAAAAGACAAAATCTTGTTTGTAAGAAAGGACATTTGAAAAGAAAAATACAGTATGTACATTTTACTACTTGCAATGCAATCTTACCTGAGAACTTTTCTTTATTGATTTATTTTGTGGTAAGATGCCATGAGCCTGCAGGGGAGGGGGGTAGGGGTGTTCACACGGGCTTAGCTGTGGTCTCTCCACCAAAGCCACGGTCTGTCATGTTAAGGTGCTGCAGCCTGAGCTCGAGTTCTACCTTCTGTCACTCCTACCCGATTGTTTCCCACCTGCCTGTAACTAAAGAGAGAGAATGCACATCGTAAATCAAATCTGCAGTCGCAGTAAAAAATCAAAAAACAAATATATATATATATATATAATTAATTATAAAGATGGATAATAACGCAGACAATGATTTTTAACAGCATCTACGGTACGGAACGCATCAATGCATGCAATTAAGTTCCTTATTGATATGTGAAATTATAATTGTGATGTGTTTCAATATAGTAGACTTGAATTATTTCCCTCTTCAAATTATATTTGTAAAGTTCTCTTTTGTTTTTTATATATCGTTTTTTATTCTTGCTTCCTTTGATTTGTTTTTGTCAATTTTTTTTCATCAATATTATTTTATTTTATTACTGTTGATATTATTTTTCTATAGTTTTGCTGTACAGGCACAGATGCTCTTTTTAAGGTGTGAAGCCTTGTGTTTTTTCTGTTCCGTTGGTGTACAGAAGTTGTTCAATAGTGTGAATGAACATATTACTCAGTGAAAAGCAACATTCAGGCTGCCAAAGCATGATCGCATGGTTTGTTCAAATGTAAACAAATTGGACACAAAGAAAATCCTGTGTCTCACTTACTTTTAAAAGGAAAAAAATATATTCTCATTATAATTATTGATGATATTCTTATTATTCTTACAATTAAGCTTATGGTTATTTTTCCTTCCACTGTTTTCTGATCCTTGTTTGGTCTAGACGTGGTTTATTTCGAAGAAGGAATTTCATGGATTTTAACTTGTGACAATTTTTTCTTGTAATTTTCTCTGGAACTAAGTTTTGGCATTTGACTTCCTAAACGATACACACATTGTAAGCATGCCCTATGGGACAAATCACTTTTTTTACTCTTGAATAAAATATGCATGAACCAATAGTGTGGCTTCCAGTTTATCATCGATAAATAGGAATACTCACATGAAACGTGTACTCACATACAGAAGGGAATACATCATATATTATAAAATGTATTCCTTTTTACATTGAATGAGATTAGATATTTAGAGGAAATTGAGTTATGACTCTTATGGCATGATGGGGAGTCAGGCCAATACTTATTCTATCCCTGTCATTATCCTAATTGGATCTGCCAATAATGTCTGGCAATGAATGATCAATGATGGTCCAACAGGCAACAATGCCAGGTATTCAGTTTGTATGTGTCTCACTGGCACTGCATGCAAATGTAATTAACACTGTAATCAATAATATGATTATAGGTTTAAATCCCAAAAATCTGATTTGGATGTGGTTTGTCAGTTTATAGGCCACACCCGAACCTCTCACCACTCCTGATAGGGTACCTCTTCACAGGGATTTAATGTGTGTGTGTGTGTGTGTGTGTGTGTGTGTGAGTGTGTATGTGTGTGTGTATGTGTGTGTGTGTGTGTGTGTATGTTCAAAGGAACTCTCTCACAGCCAACCTGAATCCCAAACAGTGGGCAAACGCAATTTACTCCAGAATTTCCATGAGGGCATTCCATCTGCTTCCTGCCATTCTTCCACAGGAAACTCTGGGAACAGCGTCAAACAGGCCTTGGCAACCACTCCTACCTCACACTGGAACGACAGTAGGACCTGTCCTCATCTCTATTACGACACGATCATTAGAGCTCACTCTCTCATATTTTCCTTCACCATATCCTTTTACTAAACACAGACACACACACACCAACATAGGCCAAACATTAAGCCAGTTGCCATACACAGATTCAGAAACTGTGGACATTCACACTCACATACACTCATTCATCCTGACACACAGGGAAGCTAAAGGCACAGACGGAAGCGCTGTTGATTTTGACATGGATCTGTTCCCATACTCTCTCCTGAGTGTGTTTCTCCTCATCATTCCAGCAGGTAGGTTTGAATGAAGCCAAAGCAGCCAGAACTGGAAGCTGGGCTAACTGCTAAACAATCTTATATTAGACACTGTTTTATCTTTCAAATAGTCTTATTGTTTCTTTCTGTTTGTCATCCTTTTTGTTTGTTATCCAATTTCCACAGTGTAGAATACTTTATCAGTGCTAGCAATTTACAGCTTAGTTCTTCAATATACTTTGTGAGTTTCTTCTCTTTTGACTGGAATAGAATTTGATTGAGTGGCCTCTCAAAGCACATATAAACATATGTGGTAAGATTATTTAATGATCCTGTAAAGTGATACAAAATAAATAAACTGTCATCAATCTTATCATGAAGAAGATTTTGGTATATTGTAGTACATTTTGTGTCAGTCATAAGTGATACTACAAATGGAGTTCTACAAGCTGATGATCAGATCTTAATCAAACTAAACAGACTTCCAACATATCAGAGGGCTAAGATGTGTTTTGATGTCAACTGTTCCAAAGCGCCTCGTACCTTCTACTTTAATCTGGAGCTTTGTTACAGCTTCAGCCCAAACAGCCATTAATCAGACCAACCAAACAGAGTTCATGGGTGGACCCCTTATATCCACCACCACGCCTGCAGTAGTTCCCTTGGGTGAGTATTCGGGTGGAACAGTCTGGCTCTGGGGCAGAGTGAATTCATTGGATATTCTAGCTCTGCTTTCAAAACAATGAAAACTTGAATTGCATCAGTAAAGGCATGGCAATTGTTGTACAATTTGATCACAAAGCATGGCAATTGTACAATTTGATGACAAAATAGCCTTTTCTTCCAAGATATACAGTAGAGCTAGAACAATTCGTCAAGCCATTCTCATAAGAGCATGTGTTTAAAGACTAAGTTAAAACCTCTAAATGAAGCAGTATTGGAGTCAACTTTGTTTCAACCCACAGTGACCTCACAACCTACATTGCCACCCAACACTCCGCCTGTGGCTCACACCACAACCACTCCAACTGCAGCCGACCCGGAGCCTAATGTGGGATTATCCACGACCCCCCCTGTGACAGGTGGGCTCTCTTAAGTGGAGAATATCCCCAGTCTCACGACTCAGTTTTGAGTCTTACTGACTGAAAGAAAAACATGCATTATACATGTAATGTACGTAATAAAAAGGGAATATACAAAGGCAGAAGAGTTTGAAGTAGAAGTAATCATCACAAAATTAAGTAGATCTCAATTATTCCTCTATTATTTCTTCCAGAGGACAGGGCTCTCATAACAACCACCAGTGTCCTGCAGTCAAGTCAGTCTACAACCTCGGCAGGTAATACAAGGGATTCACATACTGTACTGTAGGTTTTCTGTCTGTCAACTGTTTTTTTTAAATGGCTTTCAAGCCAATTAGTCCATCAGCACTAGGTTCCAACATAGGGGTATTGTACTCAGCCAAACAGGCAGCAATAGTTGTGCTGATGTTGTGGAAACGTTATAGGAAATGGCAACTATGAGGAACCCACACCATCTCCAACGTGGTCTCCAACTGTCACAAGCCCTCCTCAACCTAAAAGACCTGGCATAACCACACAAACTACTACTATTGTTTCAGGTAAACACCACTTCTCTTTTTCCTCTGTGGTTGACACACACTGACTCATGATGATTAAACATGATCAAATGCCTTTGTTTGAGCAGAGTGCACATTCAGTTTTTTGGATGGTGTAGGGAAATAACAATCATTAGCCAGGAAATACTGAACGTGAACCTGTACTGTACAAACTGAGATGAGCTCCTTTTAGTAAAGTGCTTCCAAGTGTGTCATCACAGGACATACCCTTGACACGGTACTGTCACATGATGTTATCACGAGCCTCTCCTACAGTGTAACGTGGAGAATTCCAGGACAATCTCCAGTGCCTGGATAATTTCTCATCTACAATGAGGTGGCACTAAATCATAGTTGAGAATATCTCAAGTCGATTTTTCTGCATGTTTCTTACACTCCTGTTTGTGTCTGTAGTCTTAGGGTCAACCGCTGCCACTGTACACTCTACGACCTCTGTGACTTCCCCAGAGGGACCTACAGGGACACAGACAGAGGTCTCACCCACTGAGTCAACAGGCAACAGCCTCACCATGCTCGCCTTTGGTACTCTGAGCAATAATTGACGTTGTTGCTGTTGTTGTTGTTGTTGTTGTTGATGATGATGATGGTGATGGTGATGATAATGAAATGAATGAATTCACAAACGAATAGTTTATTTTGTTATTTAACGGTTCATCTCATACTCTAGGAAGCTTGTTCGTACATCACAGGCAGGCGTAGTAGTACAGTAAACAGACAATACAAAACAAGCACAGAAAGGTGCAGACACATGACAGGAAGACATAGACATGGATGTACAGTATATGAATTACAGTTTAGTGTATACTTTGACTTGCATTGATATGGCTATCCTCTCTTGTGCAGTAGGTTGATGGATACTAGAAAGATGATGGTGACGATGATGATAATGATAACGATGATGGTGATAATGATGGTGATGATGATGATGATAATGATTCTACTTTTTGGGATGTTGCTTTACAGGTGTTATGAGCTTGATCCTCATTCTAATCATAGTTATGGTGATTTTAGTAACAGTCGTCAACCTGAAAGGGCAGTGCAGCAAGTCAAAGGAGGATGGTAAATATGCACCGATGACATTTCCATGAGAAACAGTGAAAGGACTTGTATCAGAGTAACAATGTTTGTGTGTATGCATGCAGAGAAAGTCACCACTGTTTCTGTTTCACAGGTAAAAAGAGCAGTGATTCTGTGGTGTCTGAAAGGTATGCATGCGAAAGGTGCATACACATACACTAGACAGCTGTGCAATCTGTAGTGTACAAAGAAAACCGTTTGGGCCTGTAATATTGTCATTGTGACAAATATTTGGTCATTTTCTTTGATTTAATTGATACATTTCCTCACAGCAATGTGACATCCAATGGAGAAAAAGAAAGCATCACTTTGGTTTCCATGAAGACCATTAACACAGAAACGGGTAAGAATGAGATGACAATTTGTGTTTCACTTTAAAATAGTTCCAAAAGGAACTGTGACATCTGTTTTTGATGCTCATCTTAGCCATGATAAAGTGTGGATGATTCTTTTGATTTTTCTATAATTCCTACTACCAAAACGGTATGGTTCAGGTCAGCCCAGTAGTGTGTAAAGCCCAATGGTCCTCTCTCTTTTATTCACAGACACAGACTCCCCCCAAGTCTCCTCCATTTACAGCACAACACTGGATAACGAGGACCAGGAGCTGAGCAGGGACCTACTGAACACTAAGGTGGGTTCAGGAAATTACTCTCTACACTATATCCTCTTCATAGAGAATGCAGAATAGAATTGTATGCGTTAAATGCAAACTCTCTCCATTAAATTGAAGCTGCTATTGTGTTTTGTTGTTTTCTTTGCAGCTGGTGTGAAAACAAGATATTTTCGACAAGCCATTCCAAAACAGAAATACCTGAGCTGCACAAATTTAGATCTATTTAATCTTAGATCAAGTTACTGGATATCCAGAGAGCACTTTTCATGATTGTTGTGGGGATGGTGGGGTTATATCGTGGTGCAACAACTAGATATTGTTGTTGTTTCTGGTTTATCTAAAGAATATCTTTTGTTGCCATTGCAAAGTTAGTATCTGTTGTGTTTCACTGATGCCAAAAAAGGCATTTATAAAGATAAAAATGTTATGTATTATTATTGTCTTTGTGCTTTTTTGTTCTCTTGTAAATTATATTTCAGTGTTAACTGTAGAAGAAACACCCCTTTTTAATGTGTTTTTTTTTTATTAATGCACACGTTGCCAGATTATCTGATCATTTGTATCCAAAACATGTTTCTAATAGTATTTCTAAAATAAATCTATTCAATTCCTACTGTAAACTGTCTATAAGATGGACCACTACAATTGTATGACAACATCCAGAATGTATTCACTCGAATTGCACAGCACAATCTGTCATAAATCTCCGACATATTAGTTCCAAAAATATTTCCAAGAGTTGTTTGATATGTCGATCAAGTCATATCAAAATGATGTGGATTCATTAGTGTCCATTTAGGGTCAAGGGCAGAGCGTTGCCATTGGTTCGCTTCTACTAACGCCACACCGTTTCCGCTTCCTGTTGGCCAAGGAGGTTAATACGAGATTGATTAATGTCGGTATGAAATTTCTCTCCGTCATGCATGGATTTTTTACTTGGCTGATTATGTCTGTCGTTATTCCACCGATTCAAATTACCGCATTTGCACCTGTATTCGTCTCTGACTTCGACAAGCGTCATCGCTATGATAACTGATAGTACGGCGAAATCAGTTGTAACCGATTGATGGCTAGCAACCTCGCTCCGTTAGATGGATGTAAACAAAGCTAAATGGATAGCTAGCTTGCTAACGTTCATTTGATCTGACTGAACACATACAGGCAGCTTTCAGACCAGGCACACCTGACCTGAGCACTATCAAGCAAGCCTTCTTTAAACCCCCTACAGTCAACCGTCCTTGGCAGCGAGCGTACACAATTGGGGCTCCTTCAGGCAGGCCTCGGAGAGGTTGAGCTAACTAGCTAGTTAGCCAATCGAGCAGCTGAGATGGATAAAGAGGAATCGGACCGGTTAATAGAGAAAGCAAAGCTGTGCTTGCGATCAGGGCGGAGAGAAAAAGCACTTCAGCTGTTGTATGAAGCCCAGAAAATATTCCCCAGCACCCGGGCCAGAGGTAATTGTGCCGTCGTAAGGCCGTCTCTTTTAGCCTCGCATGTATGCCAACCTGAATGTTTAAAATAGAAAGTGCAACGTCTGTATCTTGTGTATTACGTAACTCGTACTTGTAACGGCTTCCATTTCTCATGCACCGCTATTATATTTTACATTATAGCATCGTCCTCGAAATGATATTTGTTAATGGTTGGTCTGTTTTGATATATTGCGAATCTCACAGCAACGTGTTTATTATTGTGCACTGCATACTGTGGAGGTGGCCTATATGATTGATCTACTGTTCGTATATTCATACGCTTTGCGGTTTTATCACTGATAATATCATTATGGAGTTGGTGATGCTGCTGTCAACCAGCAAAACGAATTTATTAGTCACTTAGCCTATCTGTCAAGAGACTGTGGTAAGGATACATACATATAGTCCTAAATAATTATTCCCTCCCTCAAATTACCACGTTTCAAGAATATATATTGACACCAACGAAATAGGTCTATTCTCTCTGCAATTACTGTTTATAGTCACTGTCCTCAACTGATCTCTGTCTTCCACTCTCTGCTATCAGTGCTGATTGATGCCATAGTGAGGAATGGGAGCACTGCAGCTCCGGAGGGAAACAGTGTACCCCCACCGCGTGGCTGGAGGAATGAGGACATGGGGGAGAGAGATGAAGGCAGCGGGGGCCCCAGCGAGGAGAAGACGAGCTACACAGAGGACCAGAGGCAGGGTGTTCTCAGGTACCCTAAAGATGTCACATTTAGACTGGAAACATCAGTCTAGACATTCACCAAGTGAGGGTTTAAATGACCAGACTGGATCAGCCATTATGAACACCCAGACCTCACATTGGTCTGACACGGTGGTGTAGAATCCATTGCTTCTTGCTTTCCACATGGTAAAAAAATACACTTGCATACTGTACTGTTTTTACCCTACTATTATCATGCAGTTCTTTGTTGACCCTTGTGTTTTGATCTTGCAGGATAAAGAAATGCAAGGACTTCTATGAGATCCTGGGTGTTTCTAAAGATGCCAGTGATGAAGATCTGAAGAAGGCATACAGGAAGCTGGCGCTGAAGTTCCACCCTGACAAGAACTGTGCCCCGGGAGCTACAGATGCATTTAAAGGTAAAAAAGAGGGATATATCTTACTACTGTTTCCCTGTCCTCATCTTGGGGTCACTGTGTGCATGATGCTGCCTCTAATCTGACTCACATCCTCCTCCTTCTCTTGCTCCACCTCAGTTGAGTTCTTAGAACGATTATGGAAAGGTAGCAAATGAATTTGAGTCATGTATGTGGCACACCACAAGAATATCAATCATAGGTCAGATATGAGTCTATAAATCAGACTTTGTTTATATAGCACATTTCATACACAAATACAGTTACAGAAATAAATACATAAATAAACGGAGACAAAACACAAGATAAAAACAAAGGAGGACAATAACAGTACTACCGCCATGGACGTTCAAACATTAAAAGCTGTATGTTAAAGTGAAGTATTTTCCCTCTTAGCAATAGGAACTGCGTACGCAGTGCTGAGCAACCCTGAGAAGCGTCTTCAGTATGACCAGTATGGAGAGCAGGCTCCTTCAGAGAGCACCCCCCAGGCCTCTGCCCACGCTCGCCATGGACACTACCGCAGCTTCAACAGAGACTTTGAGGCGGACATCTCTCCCGAGGAGCTCTTCAACATCTTCTTTGGGGGAAGGTTTCCAACAGGTCAGATTTTGTGTCTGTGTCTTCCTATTCATGTCTTTTTTGTCTTTCCCTCTGAATTAGTGTGTTGGCTGCATCTTAATAGATGAGAGCGTGCGTTTTGTGTCCCCCTCAGGTAACATCCACGTGTACACCAACAGAGGAGCCACTTACTCCAACTTTTACCAGCCTCGCCGGCGACGTGCTTACGAGAGGCGTGAGGAGGACGTGGAGGAAAACCGCAGTCAGGTCAGTATCAACGTGAGGGCAAGTTGCCCATAACCCCCCACAAATGTATACTATAAATGTTCTCCAGCAGGCTGCATCTTGTAGAGGTTGATGATGCGTTCATCTGTGTCTCCTGTGTGCTGTGTTTTTTATTTTTCTGTTCTGGTTTTACTTCACTATAGAGCTCCTTCACAGCCTTCCTCCAGCTTCTTCCGGTGCTGGTTCTGATCCTCATCTCTGTGGTGACCCAGCTGATGGCCACCAACCCACCCTACAGTCTGTTCTACAAACCGTGAGTCCACCACAACATCAAACAAAGAGTTTGGCACCGAAATACACCGCATATGAACGTTACACACAGAAAAGTACCATGGTAACCGTGGAATACATAGTGAAAAGGGCAAGAGCGCCCACAGGGGGAGGTGTAATAGGTACCATTGGTCAGCTTGTCTGTTCTGGAGCCTGACCAATCAATCATATGTTTGGCTTTCAGGGCCATGGGCCTAGTGGTCTCTCGGGAGACGCAGAACATGGGCGTCCCCTACTTTGTGGACAAAGGCTTTACAAAGGAGTACCGAGGGGCCTCATTGGAGGAACTGGAGAAGACCATAGAAACCGAATACATAGACCACCTGCAGAGCAGCTGCTGGAAGGAGAAACAGCAGAGTAAGTCCAGCCGCAGCCCCCGGCAGCTTACACTCTTGCTCCATAGCTATATTAGAGGCATGCTGAGTCGTAATATTACTAAACATGTTTTATTCATGCGGTAGGGTATGAATGTGTCCATTTAGAAGCTCATGCTGTGTGTGTTTCTCTCTCCTCCATCCTCGCTCACAGAGTCGGACCTGGCCCATCTTGGCCAACTGTACCGCGACGACAGGATGAAGCAGAAGGCAGAGTCTATGAAGCTGGACAACTGTGACAAGCTCTATCGTTTTGTGGGGCGACAGAGAGGAGAATGAGGGGCTCAGGCTGGAGGAGAGGGAGGAGTCTTTTTCCAGCTGTATCTTCTACACTTTATTAGTATTACTTACTTATTTATTTAATTTATTCAATCGGGTCACTTTTGAAAGAAATGTCTCTTTGGATCGAGCACAGTGGCAGCCACAGCCGTTTTGAAATTGTAACATTGTGCCTTCTCTTCTCTTGGAAGGAAGAAAGCGGAGGTGCATGTAAACTGCCAACTCTGGCTCTGTGTAGATAAACAGCCTAAAGCCCAGCTTTGCAGTGGGATTGTTGTATTATAGTGCTAGACAGAGCCACGTTTATACTTCCTTACATTAAGGAACATGGGCTTGCTTACAGGGTTGAAGACTGTGGATGAATGTTCACATGTACACTTTCAGTTAGTCACCTGTTAAAACATGTTTAGGATTCGTGGGTTACTCATTTATTTTGTTTTGTTTTTGTGCTGTGAGTGAAATTGAGGTATATTTAATAGGTCTTAGAAAGGAACATGGCTAGAGAATTGTTACCTTTTTAATTGGGAGTAAAGAAAGATCTTCAAACGTTTGAATGCAAGGACCTCAAAACCACTGTAACCATTCTAAAAAATTGTTTTCAGATATTTCAGCTCAAGCGAGAGCTTCTCTATCAATGTGAAAAGATGGATCTATACGGTCTTAAACTACAGAAAAGTAATTGATTTTGGTATGCCTGCTGGCCATTACTATTATATAGATCTCTAATGTATTAGATACATTTTATTCTAACTGCAGATCTCGGTGTTATGCAATGTCAGAAACACAAGGATCTTCTTCTTTTTTTGTTGCTGTGCACTAAGACTTTGCCAAAAGGCGTTTCTGTAATTGTACGTAGGCTATTGTCCATTTGGTTAGATTCATTTTAACCACTTTTTCGATGCTGTTTTATTTAGAACCTTCTGCTCCATGTCCCAACTCCCTGTTGCATGCAGCCCTATAAGAGCCCTCAGTGTCGTCCAGCCTCCTATTCATCTGAGTTTTCGTGCTCAGTGTCAATAGCTGCAGCACCATTTCTGTACACATCCTGCCCATTCATGTTATCGACTGTTACTAAGAGCTTTTAAACATTTTGGACTTGTTTTTCCAGATGAATGAATTTGTTCAGTAGTAGTTTCGATCTTCTAATGCTAGATCTTCCTTTTAGCCAGATCATAAAACCCAGCACATGAAGGATGGGGGGTTAAACAGCCACCTGACAGTGGTAACTGTTACTGGTCTACAGGATGCGGTCTGGTTAGTGATGGATTACAGAAAGTAACCTGATGTAAACTCTGGGTCCTTTCCAGCCAGGCACCTCTTGACTTAACTGTGGTGTCCAGTCGATTTGTGCCGAGCTGGTTTAATAAAAAGTTACACAATTCCTTGGTGTTTCTGGGAGGGGCGTTTGTTTGTTCCAAAGGTTCACTGGTGATGTAATGAAGACTGTGTTACACTTGTGCACAGTTACTAGAACACAAAGTCACACAATATCCGTCCGGAATAGTGCAATCTTGCCAGTTGTCACTAACATTTATTGTTTTTGAAACATTCATGATTGCCTTTAAAAAGGCATCATATCATATGTACAGGATCGGACTTGCCTGTACAGTACTATATAGAGTACTTAAAAACACATGACAGACACATTCACAATGCAGGGTTATCAATAGTGTTTTTTGTTGTAAGACGTGGACAGTACAGCCCCGGTCTTCACGTCTCCTCCGGTCAAAGGCTCCTCACTCATCAGTCAGTTCACGTGGATCATGAGGCTTGTTCATATTACGAGAGGGAACTCTGTTCAAGACCTCGGTGGTCTTAGGATAAGTGCTTCCCAGTGATGCGGTCTATCTCGTCTAAATTGCAGGTCAGGGATTACATTGCACTCCTAGCAAGATGTCCATGTCCAATTGAACTGACAGGAAATTAAATAGATTTGACCCCAACTTTGTTGTCCTCCATTATGTTAATCAATTGGGGTATGACCATGGAGAGTATCAATCAGACGTTCCAGCATCATCGGGTACTCCAGTCCCTGCTCATTTCTTCATCTTGAGGTCAGCTTCTATGGCACAACGGCGCCCTCTGGTGCCCCCATCCTGTAGAGGCGCAGAGGGGGGGGGGAACAAGACACATCACAAGCTGACAGCTTTTATGGCCTGGAATTGAGTGTCTCAATGTGCCTAGAGCAATCTCTTAGATCTGGGAGTGGCAAGCATGAACAACTATGCATGAACCCTCATCCTGGACAACACTTTCTCACACCTCGACCCTGGACAACTAACCATCATACTTGGTGTTTGAAAATGATAAGATAAACATTTCAAAAACGATTTCCACTGACAAGTTGTGGTGAAAGGTGTAGAAAAATCAGAATGCGCAATTGTATGTGTGTCAATTTGTGTTTTTGTCTTAGATAATGCCTGCGTGTGCATAGGAGTGAGATTTTCATGTGAGTGTGAGAGAGAGAGATAGAGAAAGAAAGTGGAAAAAAAGAGAAAGTCCTGCAGATCTGTAGATTGAGTACTTACAAAGAGAGAGAGAAGGAAGGCTGGAGAGGCCATGGGAACACT
The DNA here is from genome assembly GCF_951799395.1 of Argentina silus. Lineage (NCBI taxonomy): Eukaryota > Metazoa > Chordata > Actinopteri > Argentiniformes > Argentinidae > Argentina > Argentina silus. The sequence continues at coordinate 3,994,037 of NC_139656.1, read as the reverse complement.
GTCCTGTGAGAGGACAAAGGAGACAGTCAGGAGAGAGGGAAACAGAACAAGGACAGAAGAGCAGAAAGGGATTTCACACGCACGGACACACACTCACAACACACTCAGGGAGAAGAAGACAGCTACATACTCACAGAGCAAGCACACAAATCACAAACAAGGGGGTACAAAGAAAATTTCACATGGATACTTAATATATCACTACACAATACAATTGTGTTGAAGCAAATATCTGTCTCAGAGCATCAGGTATAGATCCATATGTTCACAGGTCAAAGAACAGACCCAGCTCCTTCACATAACGACAGCAGTGTTTCAATTTGAATGTTTGCTGGACCAAGGGTAACGGACCAATTCCTCACTTATGCAAGTTGATTATGCAAAAACAGAAGTCTTATAATATTGTATATCAAATAATGACCAATGTTATTGGTAAATCAGTCCTCCCTACACCATAAGACTTAATATCCCAAACCCTCTCCCACCTACAGGAGGTGATTGACCAGAGCTGCAGAAACTGAAAGGAACACAAGTTTGGAGTGCTGCCATGACTATAACTCTCAGATGTATGGTAAAACACATACACACACACACACACACACACACACACACACACACACACACACACACACACAAAAACACACACACATGAGAGGATGAAAGAAGCAGAATGAATAAGGAAGGAAGAGAAGGGCATGAGATGAGAAAAGAAGAAAATTACAACAATCAGTGTGTGTGTGTGTGTGTGTGTGTGTGTGTGTGTGTATGTGTGTGTGTGTGTGTGTGTGTGTGTGTGTGTGTATGTGTGTACAATCACTCAGAGAGCGATGAAATGTGTGGACCACTGAATTTCTCACTTTAAGGGCTCTATTTCCAGCCAGCACCAAACAAATACAAGTCCAAATGCAGTTGTATTGGCAATTTGTGTCGGCGGTAACAGGTGAAGTGACCACAGCGCCGGAGCCCTGCCTCACCCGCTCAGGTCGGTGGCGTAGCGGTTAGAGAGGCGTATTCATGACAACGAGCAGGTCAAATACCATTAGGTACGTTGAAAAATTCTGGTCTTGAAAATAGCACTAATATTTCTGACAGACCTCCTAGTGCCACCGCCAGCGTTTGTGCCAAGACTGTTTTTTACACCGTTAAAATAGAGCCCTTAGAGTCACTTTATTGTCAAGTAAGAGTGTCGTTCGATGTGTCTGATCATTTGGTTCCTTGTTTGCAGTGTCAGAAACCATAGGTCTGAGGGAGTCTGTTTCTTTTGTCCGTTGGCTTGTTGGTTTGGCTCTTTGACGGACCACTGTCTCAAGCCTGTGAAGCTTACCAAGACTATGGTCTCTATCAACGACAACAAGTCAGAATGGAGAATTGTGACGGACACAAAATGTCAGTGGAGAGATGAATGAACAAAAATGAACACCACATGATCGTCATGCATCAGGAGAACACGGTGACTGACATGCATGTGCCCTCACACAACGTAATGTAGTAGGGGAGCGTGTTGTTGCTGCAGCTCTGGAGCGTTGCGGCCTTTCTTTCCTCAGCATGTCTTACTGCAGTATTACGCTATGAAAGTCGGTAGGTCACAAACTGCACAACGTAAACAAGACTGGAGACACTCCTGTTATGATTGCTAGCAAATGTCAATCTGAGCAGTAGTTAACAAACAGTAAATATGTTATGATTTGGTTCAAGGTTTACTAAGCTTGAAGGTAAGGTAAATTGAGTCATTACTGGAATTGGCGGTTTAATGAGCTGAAAGAATCTCTTTTGCTAGCAATCATAACAGTGAATCATAACTACCTCCAAAAATAATTTGTTTACATTCTGCAATTTGTTGTGACCGAATTTCATAGCATCATCTCCCACAGCATACAGTATCTTCTATCCTCTACTACGCTCAGAATTGACTCTTTTCATGGCCACTATTTACCCTGACATGCTTTTCTAACCCCAAATCACCCTCTCCTTTCCCAATCCTGTCCTCTCAGTGAACCACATTTATTTGTATAGCGCTTTTTACAAAGACAATTGTCTCAAAGTGCTTTACAACAAGAAGGATATAAACAATAGAAACAATAAATACAATACAAACAATATAAACACCCAACCTGTAGACCCCCAAAAAGCAAGCCAAGGAAAACTCCCCAGTAGAGAGAAAACAGTAGGGTACAGTGGCAAGGAAGGAAGAAACCTTGAGAGGAACCCAGCTCCACGGTGGACCCATCCTCCTCTAGCTGATCAGGCGTCCACTGAACAGTAAATTCCTCTCAATTATTTTTTTCCTCACTTCCCTTTCCTCTCTCCCCCTCCCCCCCTGAGCCCTCCATGTTTCTCTCCTCTGTCTTCCCTGGCCTTAGCCCCATGGTACTCTGTCCCCCCATGGTACCCTGTCCCCCCCATTGTCCCCTGTCCCCCCCATGGTACCCTGCCCCCCTATGGTACCCTGTCCCCCCCATGGTACCCTCTCCCCCCCCCATGGTACCCTGTCCCCCCCATGGTACCCTGTCCCCCCATGGTACCCTGTCCCCCCCATGGTCCCCTGCCCCCCCCCCCCCATGGTACCCTGTCCCCCCCATTGTCCCCTGTCGCCTTAGTGTCCCCTGTCCCTGTTAAGGCACCTTGTCGGAGGAGTCCTGTTTGCGGGTGCTCTCCCTGCCCCTCAGGCTCTTGGCGCTGATGCCAGACTCGGAGGTCTGCATGATGAGCTGCGTGGCCAGGAACTGCTGGATCTGTTCCAGGACGTCACGCTGCATCTCCAGGGCCATGTGGAACACGTCGTGGTCCGAGCTGTTGTACATGACGGCGTTCTGGAACATCAGCATGATGTCCCTCTGGAACTCGGCGGTGGTACGGATTAGGCCCGTCTCAATGTTCTTCTTAATGGTGGACAGGTCCATGGGCCTGGAGGGGCAGGGAGAGGAGAGAGACATGGGGGACAGACAGATAAAGAACATGACATTGTTTGAAAGAGAGAGGTTTGAGCTAATAGCTAATGAATATGAGCACAGGCTGTATGAAAGAGACATAATCTGGACAGATCGATCAAATGACCACACCAACCCAGAGGTAATGGCACCCTGTTGTCCCCCAATGCTCACCTGTGCACTATACTGTGGTACCCTGGGGCAATGTCATCTGTCACAGGCTGCAAGAACACATTGGCATACCTGCAGCAGGTCAACCATAAACACACCAATTTCAATAGCTGGAACACAGAATTACAAAGGTGTTCAATTGGTTAGATTACAAGAGAGGGGGGGGGGGGATCATGGTGCAGACCAATCATTTATCAGACCAAGGGCTGTGAGAGTGAAGTTCTGACCTATGATTGGCTGCTGCACGCCACACCAGCATGATAGCTTTCTTCCAGATCTTCTGAGCCTGTATGGCCTCTTGGTCCTCGCTGCACATGGAACTGAGCACGAATGTCCCAGACAGACAGAGAGAGAGAAGAAAGGGGGGGGGGGGGGGGGGAGAGAGAGAGAAATGTTTACTGTGGTGTGTGTGCGTGTGTGTGTACGTGTATGTACGTGTGTGTGTCTACTCACAACTGCGAGGAGGCGGGGCTGCTGGGGATGGAGTCCGCCGTGGTGTGGAGTTGCAGCGAGGAGGAGGCCGTGTGCAGACTGTAGCCGTCCTCACTCTCGCTGGCCGGGGGCTCCAGCTCCGCCTCCCCCTCCGCCTCCGACAGGTAGGCCTCCACCCCGTCCCCCTCTTCGTCCCCCCCCCCCTCCTCCGTCCCATCCCCCTCCAGGCCCTCTTTCGTCTCAGAGGCGCTCCCCTCTTCCCCTTCGCTCGCCCCCTCCTCCTCCTTCACCTCCTCCTGTAAAGTCGGGAAAAAAAAGGCGGGAATGAGACGGGACGGTACGGTGCGGGAAAACTGTGGCTCTGCAGGGCATTTCCGGGATAGAACACAACAATTACAGGCATCATGTTTGTTCTCTCCTCGCTGAGTGGTGAGGTGTACCTTGGAGTGCCTTCCTGTCATGGGGCCATCGTCTGACACTGAGTCTGAGAGAGAAAGTGAGAGAGACACATCGTCATGCAGAAAGAGACGCAGAAAAAGCTGGGTGTACTGTGTGTGTGTGTGTGTGTGTGCGTGTGTGTGTGCGTGTGTGTGTGTGTGTGTGCGTGCGTGCGTGCCTGTATGTGTGTGTGTGCACATGCGCATACTTGTGCGGGGTGTGTCAGCTCCTTCCTGCGTCCAATCTTCACTCTCACACTTAACGATGGCGGGGGGAGAGGCAGGGTTTCCCTCCTGGGCCACAGTCCTGCCCATGGCTTCAGGCTGTAGACGGGCCCCCGCAGCCTGGCTGTGCTCCAGCAGTACAGAGGAGCAGCAGGAGGAGGAGGAGAAGGAGGGAGGAAGGCTGCTGATGCCCAGGGGATATGTAGAGGGACAGCTGTCCTGGGTGTCGCATGCAGACGCAAGGGGACCCGAGTTCCCAGCCCGTAACTCCAACTCATCCCTCTTCCCCTCCTGGCTGCCGTGGAGGGAGGAGGAGTGCGGGGCTGTAGGGGTGGCAGTGTCCGACTCTGGGGGCTTGAAAGGTCCTGCCTCCCAGGGGCCAGCCAGGGCGTGGCCCGTCTCCTCACACAAGGACAGAGCAGCCTCCACAGCAGCTGCGTCTAGAGCCTCCACATTCTCATCTCCCTGTAGGGGGACAAGTCACAACATGTCACCTTCAGCCTCACCTCATTTGATACCAGACCTTCCTAGTTCCGGAAAGCCCGGTGAAATCCTTTGCAGAAAGTAGCTACAAAGGGGCGGACACCTATTTGGAATGAGTGACGCCTCGCCACACGTCAAACCAATCGAATATCGAATGGCTTCATCGACTACATTTTGTGTATAGAGCACAATTCTGGCAAACCAGAATTCAGTTTTTCCTTAAGGTTTTCTTCCGTTTTCTTCAATGTCGCAAACTAGCATAGGCAGCAACTCTCTGCGAAATACCCGATCAGAAAAGAGTCAAGACGACGCACATAGCAACAAGCAATCTACGGGCATGTGGGGGAGGGGTGGAGGAAATATCCGCTGCATTATATGAATAATGTATTGTTTACATACATATCAGACTACCAAGGTGGGATGCACTACGCAGTAGGTTAAAAATTCAGTGAATATGTGTCGAGTATCGCAATGTGGAATGGAAAGGAAAGCGTTAAGTTTGGGGGTGTGAGGAGCACCTTGTCCTCTATGATGGCGATGATGTCCCCCACTGTCTCCAGGTCCAATTCATCACCCATGTAGGATACTGTCACTAGGTCCTCTTCCCCAAGCTCTGACACCTTCCCCTCCCCTGGGACAGGGTGACACCCTGGGTGCACGGAGGGCGCCATCTCATTCCCTCCTGCAACGGAAACACATCGTCACCTCAAGGTGTTTCAAGTATTTTTCTACTATTTTTCCGTGTGTGGATTTTGGAGGAGATGAGATGGGATGGCGGTCTGGAGTCTGGAGATGGGTTGCCAGATTGGGCACGTGGAGCTATGACCACAACATGGTGCTAAACAACGCAAACTAGATGCCGGCGAGAGGGTGACAGGGCTGGAATGAGGACGACAGATGGGCGATACAGTATGAAAGCAGAGACAGAGAGGGAGGGGTGGGAGAGACCTGTATGTAGCAAGGCGGGGGGGTCCATAGTGGGGTGTACAGCAGCAGTGTGGTGTACGGTGGAGGAGGCGGAGTCTGCACTCGCCAAGGAGCCCAGCTGGGCCGAAAACTGGGCGGGGCCAGCCTCCAGGAGACGAGACAGCGTGGGGGCACCTGACGCACACGCACGCGCGAGCGCACACACACACACACACACACACACACACACAGACACACAGACACACACACACACACACACACACACACACACACACACACACACACACACACACACACAGCATACAGAGAGGGTAGGCGAGGCATTGAGGTGGCCAGGAGATACAAACTAACACTACAATACTACCTTACCTACAGGGGCATGCATGTAAACCTCTCACTAATACAGCTACGCTAACAATACTAATATGTCAGCAATAGTCTGTCTACCAAACACTTGTAAACACACACAGACGTCACATACATTTGCAAGCAAACATTCTACAAGCAAGCTTTCTGACTACCTGGACAGTGTGTTGATCCCAAAGAGGGTGTGAGAGTGTACATTTGGTTTTGTGTGTATGTATACCTGTTGCTTGGGAGGCAGGCAGAGAGGAAGCTGTGAGCTGCAGGTCATGTGCTCCAGTCATATGACTAGTGAGCAGGTCACCCTCTCCAACCTGAGAGACAAGCACAGAACAGTGTAAGCAAGAGTATTCATCTGAGTGGTCATCTGTCTGTCTGCGTTCTCACCTTTCTACATGCAAGGGGTAAAGGCGGCAAAGTGGCTTTCAGACTTACCAGTCTGGGGCTGGTGGGCAGAAGACTGCCTTTCTTCAGTAGCTCAGAGAGGAGGGGGGATGGTGGCGGCGTGGCTTTCTGGCCCAAGAGCTTCTTTTGTGGGGAGTCTTCCAGAAGAGTCCCCAGGCCCACCTCACCAGCACCTGACCCAGAGGCTTCAGTCAGGGGCATGAACCCTGCTGCTCCTTGGGCCTGATGAGAGGAGAGGAGAGGAGAGGAGAGCAGAGCAGAGCAGAGGAGAGGAGAGGAGAGGAGAGGAGAGGAGAGGAGAGGAGAGGAGTGCAGAGCAGAGCAGAGGAGAGGAGAGGAGAGGAGAGGAGAGGAGTGCAGAGCAGAGCAGAGGAGAGGAGAGGAGAGGAGAGGAGAGGAGAGGAGAGGAGAGGAGAGGAGAGCAAAGGAGAGGAGAGGAGAGGAGAGGAGAGCAGAGCAGAGCAGAGCAGAGCAGAGCAGAGCAGAGGAGAGGAAAGGAGAGGAGAGAAGAGAAGAGAGCCATTGTGTTGGGGGTGGTAGCACCGACACTTCGCATCAAATCGAGAATGTTTTCACTGAACTCTAATCAACTCTCTAAGGTGCCCCTACCCCTGCCCCATTCCCCCCTTGAGGTGACAGGGACTCACAGTCACTGAGGTGCTGGGGTCCTCAGGCGTGCTCTGGAGTGTGTCCCCCTGGGAGAACTCGAGGCTTGGCGAGCCGCACCCCGAGGGAGAGCGCACGGTCACACTGGGTACTCGTTTAGGGGCGTTCTTCACTGCCTGTCTGGCTGGAAGGGGGGTGGGGCGGCGGGGTGAGACTGTTCTAAGTTTACCAATCACACTACAATTGATCCCTTACTTTAACCTCCTCAGTCTAAATCATGGCACAGCATGTTGCTTTTTTTTTTTTTTCAATTCAAAATACCCTATTGGCTCATTGAATCATTAGTAGAAACAGAATACAAGACCGGTGAATGAGGTGTGTGTACCCTGATAGGCTGCATCTGTGGCCTTTCTTTTCACTTCTGCCTCCTCCTCGTCCTGTTTCTTCTCCCTGACAGGCAGAAAATAGAACACTCATTCTGCCCCCAGAGAGAAGAGGCCATATAGGGCGACAGAAGAGACGTATACATACCAGTCTCTCATGCCAGACTTTACATGCAATATTCAGAGTGTACGTGTGTGACTCTGCAGGATTATGTCCATCCAAACAGACTAACTTTGGAACTGAAAGGCAGACAGACTGGTGTCTCTTACAGTACGATCTCTCCCCATAGCTCCTCTAGTTTAGGGTCCAGGTGTCCTGCCTGGATCAACTCCGCCTCTCTCTTCAGCTTCCTGTGAACGCAACAGATCACAACTGACATGAGAGTGTGGTCAATCAAGTGGCAGTCAACAAAAATAGCTATGGTATGAAATAATGACATTGTTTTTATCGTACCTTGCTATTACCCTACTATTACCCTACTATTACCCTACTATTACCCTGCTATTACCTTGCTATTACCCTACTATTACCCTACTATTACCCTACTATTACCCTGCTATTACCTTGCTATTACCCTACTATTACCCTGCTATTACCCTACTATTCAGGTCTCTATGGCTGTTTAAGTTCAAAGTTTGTCATGTCGTGGGAAACGGGAGTGAATTACTGTGTAATAGTCTCTGTACCTGTGCTTCTCCTGTGTGTCTTTGATCAGCCTCTTCAGCTCGTCAATCCTCTCTGCCGTAAGCCTGCGCACTATCACATCCTCCACCGTCTCCACCACTTCACCTTTCTCACCACGCTTCCGTCTGAGGACGACAAGGACAGACTCCATCACTTATCAACTACCTTTACCCATAATCCAGGCATGATCCTGGGGCATCCATGTCATCCGCAAACACCCCATGCCAGCTATAATATTCAGTGAACTGGACAAAGATACAATCAAATCCAGGCACACAGAGAAAAGATGTGATGTCTGCTGTGCTCACTTTGGGGTCTCTGTCGTCTCCAAGAGCTCTGAGTACTGGGATGCACAGTGCTAGGTAAGATGGAGATACAGAGAGAGAAATAGTGTCATACATTTGTCTTCATACGCCCCATCATGGGCCACAAATACAAATCACTTTCAGCTTGTGTAACCAATTGTATTGAACGGTTCTATTGCAGCCTGTCCTACCTTTTGTGAAAACCAGTCTGGGGGTCGTCCTGGCTCTGCAAATGGCTTGATGGCTCTACTGACAGAAACCCTGTGGGGTTGATATACAGTATTCAAATTCATATTCCATTCTAAGTGGAATGTTCTTCGTGATCCCACTCCATTACAGTAGGCTGCAGAGAGAACTGAGAGCAATGGTATGGTAAGCATGTATTACCAGTTCTGGTCGCCGCTCTTCATGACAGAAGTGGCCAAACACAGCTTCTCCCTCACCGACCACGGCTCCGTTGGTCCAATGGAGAGCATCTTGTGTTCTGCAGATGTGTGGAGTTGGGGGGAGGGGAAGGGAGGGTACATGTGGAAACGCCCACTTATGATGTTTTTCAAATACCTATACATGACTAATCATAAATCAAATCATTTCTGCTACAGTTGATTTTCATGGTCCAATAAATCAAAGCCCACACATTCAACAACTTTGTCACGTAAGAAGCTCTCTATAAATTGTAATAACTGGCCTACAGAGGTTAAGCTACTAACATTTATGACTTGCAAATTTCAGCATGGAGGGCGTGTATTTGCCTCGTCTTGAGAGCAAATAATAGTGTATCTACGAAGCTTCACAAGTCACGAGAAACATTTGAATAGCTCGTAGCAGCTTTTTATCACTGTTTTGCAAGCTGGCTAGCTAGCTGCCAACTGGTTGTCAGCTGCTAAGGAACGTAGGTAGCTAGCCAGCTAGCTCGCTATCACATGAGCCATTCATTCATAGCAGAGCTATCGTGCATGCGTTGATACTACAGTCCTGATTCAATGCAATAATGCGTGCTAAAGCAATCAAACTTGACATAGCGTGCAACTTGTTAATGAACTCCCCGGATGTCACGCATAGCATCAAATAATGTGACAACTGGCTAATTTACTCACTTCCAACCCCGCTCGCCATCTTCTTGTCATAATCATACTCCACCCTCCGCTGACTTCAAGCCACACAGAGACCACACACGGGAAATGTGTGTATAGCCATGTAACACATGTGTTCAACCAATTGATATTGGTTTAAAAAAAGTGTGCATTGTAAATTAGATTTTAACCATGATAAGTATTGACATAATACAATAATGTTTTTATACATGTAATGAAGTACTCTCCATGTTATCTCATGAAATGCTGTAACATGGAAGCACCGGGGGATTAGCTCAAATGGTAGAGCGCTCGCTTAGCATGCGAGAGGTAGCGGGATCGATGCCCGCATCCTCCAGACTACATTTTGTAATTTTAGTGATATAGGTCAATGCCTAACCAACCAGCAGAATATTACAGAATACACGGTAGCCCTTTACAAAGCTCTACACATAGATAGTCTTAGATCATGATAGGCACTGTAAGTCATTTCTGCCTGCACGTCAACAACAATATGTAATCAATGGAGCAAATGCGTTGTGGTGCTCAATGACTGCGTTGCTTCTCGGCAAATTATGTATATAATATTATATACAAAGTTGAATAAACAATGGAGTTATGCAATACAATTTGGGTTATGCAATACAATTGTTTCACTCATAACATAATACAGTATGATTACAGTCAAGCCACAGCCTACATCAATATATAAAACAAATACAAAATAAATACAGTCAAAAAAAATTTAGCCAATAAGAGAGCCGAAAGCCTAATGTCTGTAGCCAGGAGCTTCGTATTGGCTGCTCCCTGCAGGCGTTATCCCGGTGATTGGTTCTGCGAGTGAAGCGCGATGTTTGAATAGGTTGAAAACAGTGGACGCCTTTTGCGGTACAACAAGTGCAGAAAATTGTAGAGCAGATCTAGGCAGGTAGTTGCTAATTTAGCTAGCTAGTAAGCTGGATTCTTTTAATGGCGAATCAATAGATCGGGTCATATTGTACAAAAAAAAAAGTAAGACTTGATATTGAGCAGAAGATCCCATTAACTCGGATAAGTGAGAGGTACCGCTCACACACTTACTTCCCCTTTCACCATTCGAGCGAGGTAAGTTGAAGGACACTTCAGCAATCTAGTTTGTTTTCTTGGTCTGCAGAGTGCAAGCTGTAGCAGGCTAGTGGATGTGGGCAATTTAGCAACGTTCAAGCAGTTTTAGTTAAATCTGTTGATTTACTTCATAAATAAACAGATTTAGCTACGCGCAAACTTAATCAACAATCATTTGATTTGGTGACGTTGAGTTTGCTATCTTGCTAGCTAGCCATGCAGCCATCTGCTAGCGAAATAAACCAGTTATTCTGCTCGACTGTAATCTCTGTCAATCAATCTCTGCCAAAGGCCAGGCAATGCAGTGTCAATGGCTTGTTGTGTTACATGTATGGTCAAACTCAATGCAAAACCTACTTGACAATACCGAAGATCTAATGGTTGGAACCAACAGCTACAGTCTGAACAGAACTGTATCTCAATTCAGTCTCCAAACAGGCCGGTGTTATCATGGCGTTGTCTCTGGCGTCTCCATGTGGACCCCTATCAGACGAGGAGGAGGGCATGGCTGTGTTTGAGTCCACAGCAGCAGACATCGGGGGCCTGGCAGGCCTACGACGTAATGGAGTCACCTTGCCGGAGATCTCAATCATCTCCCCCGGGTTGGAACCTCGGGTATCCGTGATGGAGGTAAGGGATATGTGCATAGATATGATAACAAAAGAGATTTGAGGTTTATGTAGTATAACTTAGTTTTCTTTGAGAGATAAAAGGCCACAACACACACACAGCACATGTCATACACAAATACAATACAATGGGCTTTACAGGAAAAATAAATACACATGCTGAAACTGAGTGGGAGGATTGTGTTGAACCAGCCTTTTATTATTCTTGTGAATGTTCTGCTACTGTCATTTATGATGCATCACTGATTTGTCACAGAATGATGCAGGCCATCTTTCACAATAAACCCTTTCATTAAACTCAGTGTCAGATTGATTATTTTTCCCTTAGGTCGTCATGTCAGCCATTTCACAGTTGTTTGCTTTGTGACAACTCCCAAACACAGATACATTTGTACTCTGCGTACAGCTAATTTCTACCAATACATTAGAGATGCATTGTTATATACATGTTGTGTCATGTCATATTCACGTTGATCCCATTGTCACAACAGATGTGCAGTACTATCACTGTTTTTCTTCCAATTTTCAGAAAGCTGTCGTGAAGACTGGAGTGCTTAGACAAGGGAGCGGTGATGAGGGGAGCACTGACAAAGTGAAGGTGTATCTGCGCATCCGTCCACTGACTGAGGGAGAGAAGGACAGAGGAGAAGAACAGGTAAGACCTGCACAATGGTTAGGCCTGCCTCTGGTTCTCACTGTCAACTGTACAAGGACTTGTAAAGCTGGTGTCTTCTTCCCTCTGCTCATCTAGGGTTGTGTGTGTATCCAAAATGAAGAGACCCTGATGCTTAAAGCCCCCAAAGATTCCCAGACCATGAAGAGTGCAGAGAGGGGAATTTCCCAAAGCATGCACAAGTTCAGCTTCTCACAGGTAACACACACACATAGCATCACCCATCTTGAGAGGTGAAAGACACTGACACAGGTACAAATGCATACAGGCATGGTTCAACCTCTGTGTCTACCTCTGTAGATCTTTGGGGCGGAGACCACCCAGCAGGACTTTTTTGAGAGCACCATGAAGGAGATGGTACGAGACGTGCTTCGTGGAGAGAGCCGACTCCTCTACACGTACGGGGTCACAAACTCTGGGAAGACCTACACTATTCAGGGTGAGATTGGCTCCTGTCAACACTTATCCAGTATACTTTGTATTGATCTGAGTTTAGCAAGCGTTACCTTGTGGTAAATCAATGTATTAATGATTCCTGATTCACTTGACTCTTCCCCTGCAGGAGTGGGCCGTGACGCGGGTCTCTTGCCCCGGGCGCTGGCATCCGTGTTCAGGAAGCTGCAGGGCCGGCTCTATGGGGCCATGGACCTGAAGCCCGTCCTCTACCAGGACGTCAGACAGCTGAGCGTCGGCGAGGTCAGGATCGAGGAGCTCCGCAGAGACTCTCTGCTGAAAGAGGTGAGGAAGGCATGGAGGATGAATCACTGACTAGAAGCAAATGTGTTTTACAATTGAGTTTTTTTTAACGAAGATGATGGCGATGTCATGATGCACCTCTCCCCGTGTTTCAAATCCAGGAGGAGTGCCAGAGCTCTCGTATGCGAGGCGGCACCAGTTCGACCTGGGATAGCGGTATCGGTGGGCTCTCCATAACCAGCCCCATCTCCACCCAGCTGGAGGGTGAGGATATTCCAACAATAACACCTCAGAACTCTGTTTCAGAGATACTTTTTGGGCTGTCTGAGGATAAGTCTTGAGTTGTACAATGTCAACACAGCTCAACAAAGCTTGATATTGTATTGACGTTGTCAGTGCGAAGCCTCTTTGGATGAGAAGCCTGGGGGGGGGGTTGCTGAAGTGCTGTTCAGACTGTCCTCTCCATGACCCGTGTCACGTGTGTGTCTCCCAGCAGACTCTGACAGTGTGTGCCTGGAGCCAGACAGCCTGTCCCACAGTGGAGGGGAGGATCTAGAGGAGGGGGTGCAGTTCTCTCTGTGGGTGTCCTTCTACGAGATCTACAACGAGTTCCTGTACGACCTGTTGGAGGCCCCTCCCTCCATGCAGCCCAAGAAGAGAGCCACCCTGCGACTGAGTGATGACAAGCAGGGGAACCCTTACGTGAAGGGTAACACTCTCATTCATGCATTCATTAACACTGTAAACATGTTTCTGATAATATTACTCTTTCTAGTAAATAGTATTTTATTTTTTTATATATATATATATATATATATATATATATATATATATATATATATATATATATATATATATATATATATATATATATATATATATATATATATATGATATTGTAATAACAGTATGTAGGTCATTTAATGATTCTGTATTGCTTTATATTGTCTGAGTAAAGCAGAATTCATTCACATTACTGAAGCTTCTGCTTGTGTGTCTGTGTAACTGTTTCTCCCATCTGTTACAGACCTCACCTGGGTCCAGGTTCGCAGTGCGGAAGAGGCTTGGCGTGTACTGAGGGCTGGCAGACGCAACCAGAGCTTCGCCAGCACTCATCTCAACCACAACTCCAGCCGCAGGTACAAACCAAATACAAAAGGACCTCAGTTCTAAAAAAAAACAGATTTGTTTCATTCATGTGAAACGTAAATAATAATGATAAATAATGTGAACGGTAATTTTTTAATGAGTAACATTAATTCGTCTTCCTCTCTCCCCCTGTACAGCCACAGCATCTTCTCCCTGCGTGTTCTGCACGTCCACCCGGACGGCCATGTGGGCCAGGCCACGCGCATCAGCGAGTACGTCTCCTCCAGGGCTCTGGCTTTCTCTCTCTCGGTCAGGGCTTTATCCTTACTGGTGTAATTGTGTGTGTGTTTGTAATCCGGTGTCATTCTCTCTCTGTCCGAGCAGGCTGGCTGTGTGTGATCTGGCCGGCTCGGAGCGCTGTAAAGACCAACGCAGCGGGGAGAGGATGAAGGAGGCCAGCAATATCAACACCTCCCTCCACACCCTTGGCCGCTGTATTGCTGCTCTGAGGCACAACCAAAACAACAGGTACACACACACACACACATTATGACAAACAACAAGAATTGGATTATTCGAAAACCATATACAAGAAAAAAATATCATGCCTGTCAGTGTTGTGCTGTCAGTTGGGATCACGAGCTCCCTCTCCTCTCCTGCAGGTCACGGCCGCCCCAGGTGGTGCCTTTCAGGGACAGTAAACTGACGCGCGTCCTCCAAGGCTACTTCTGCGGCCGGGGGCGCTCCAGCATGGTGGTCAACATCAACCCGTGCGCCTCCACCTACGACGAGACCCTGCAAGCCCTCAAGTTCTCGGCCATAGCCACTCAGGTAAATAAACCACCTCGCCCACGGCCTGTCAGGCAGACCGCGTCTCAGATGGAGTTGTCGGTCTGTGTGGAAACTGTGTGTCATTGCGACTCGTGTTTTTGGTCTCTCTCAGCTGGTCCACGGCCCGTCCACGAAGACCCGGGTGGCTTATATCCTGTCCTTGCTGCGTGAGCCGGCCCCGGCCTCCAACGACAGCACTCTGCTGGAGGAAGAGGGAGAAAGTGACGAAGAGGGGGACATCACCATGTTTGATTCAGAGGTCCGTTCTCTCTCTCCCCTGTTTGGCATGGCTTGTGAGGAAGTGTGTGTGTGTGTGTGGTTGGGTCGGGTCGAAGTGACTGACTCCTGCTCTCCACTGTGTTCAGGCGCTGCTGCGGGCCATTGACGTGCTGAAGGGAGAGGTGCAGCGTCAGCGGGAGGAGAAGGAGGCCCTGGAGGCCAATGTCAGGGAGCAGGTGTGCTCTGAGATGATGGAAGTCATCTCCCGCATGGAGAATGATTTCAGGTACAGACATGTTTTTTTTAGGGTTTTTTTTATAAATAGGGTGTGGTACTCATTTAATATCGCTGTTGGCGGTGGTTGATTTGTAATATCTCTCATTCCCTACAACAGTGAGACCCTGGATACAGAGAGAGCTCTGATGGAAAAGAGAGTAGAAGGCAAGATCAGCAACCTGCAGAAAAGCCTAAAGAGATACTACAACCAAGAGATCGAGGCAAGTGTGCTATGGCTGTCTTGAAATGCAGAGGGAGAGTTCTACGGGGGGGGGGGGGGGAGGCAGTCAGTCAGTCAGATGATCAGATCGGTCTTTTAGATGGCGTGACTACCAGTGCTACAGATGGAGCATATTTAGTTAATTTCTCTTCTTCCTTCCCTTCCCTCCTCTCCTCCTAGGAGCGGGATGAGCAGATTGAGGCTCTAACTGCCGCCCTGGAGATAAAGAACAATGCAGACCCAGCTTCAGCCCCCGTCCCCGCCCCCATATTCCCACCCCTGGAGGACAACGAGGGGAGGGTCCGTCGCTCCCAGCGCCTGGCCTCGTCCTCCGCCGCGCACACGGGAGAGCTGAGCAGGCTGCGTGCTGAGCTGGACCAGTGTCGCGCTGAGCTGCTGGAGAAAACAAAAGGTAAAACTACGTTTAGGAGTCATGAGTCATATTACACCCTGCTTTACACCTGGGTAGAAAAAAAACGTTTCTGACCGAAAAAGAATGGTCAGTGTGTTTTTGGTGACATGATGACATGATTTTTTTCTTTCTTTTTTTAATCTTTTGTTCTCCTCTTCCAGAGTTGAGGAGCTTCCAGGGTCTTCTGGCACCGCCAGGTCCCACAGGCACCCTCACCACTGCTGCTGACCGCAAGCTGGAGGAGACCCAAAGGGTCTGTACCTGTACACCAGGGACCACGTCTCCCCTCACACGTCACCCAGACATGCTACTGTACCGCAGATGAAACGGGCGTGGCTATAAGCTCTGTCTTTGTATCCGTCTCCCGCAGAACCTGCGTCAGCTGCGTCAGGACCTGCAGAGGCTGGGTCTGGACCTGCAGTCTGGCGAGAGAGCATGCTGTCGTAACACGGACGGGGAGAGGCTGCGTCACGCCTTAACGGCTGCAGATGTAACACTTGCCAAACAGGTATGCCTCGACGACTGGGTGGGGACTGTGCTCCTAGATACCGCATGGGGTAGGAATGTAAGGATCTGTTGTCATTGGGTATTTGTATGCTTATATTGTAACTGAAGTAGTTTCGCACAGTAGTGGACGTAGTAGTCCCCCATGTCTATGGTTTACCCCCCCCCCCCCCCCC
This sequence comes from Argentina silus, assembly GCF_951799395.1. Classification (NCBI taxonomy): domain Eukaryota; kingdom Metazoa; phylum Chordata; class Actinopteri; order Argentiniformes; family Argentinidae; genus Argentina; species Argentina silus. The sequence continues at coordinate 3,977,786 of NC_139656.1, read as the reverse complement.
CCCCCCCCCCAACCTAAAGCGTCAAGAAGTGTTCTTCATTGGACCATTATCTGTTCATTATTTCTCTCCCTCCCCTCTTCTCTCCTCTCACTACCTGTTACTCAACCCACTGTCAGGTGTATGGTGCTAAATAAAGGGGTTTAATAAGCTGCACTTTCCCTCCTCCTCCTCCTCCTTCCACTCCCTTTCCTCTTTCACCCACTCCCGTCCTCTCTAACCCTGTCCGCTCCCCCTGTCCTCCTGTCCTGTCCTGCCCTCCCCTCAGGACCAGACCCTGGTGGAGCTCCAGAACGGCCTGTTGCTGGTGAAGGCTGAGCTGAGGAGGAAGGCTGAGAGCCTGGCCCAGATCCAGGCTTGCCCCCCCCAGGTGCCCTCCTCAGGGCCCTCTGTGTCCGACACCCCCGGCTCCTGCAATAAGAGGGGGTGTGCAGCGGCGGCGGCGGCAGCAGCAGGCAGCTTTGAGAACCACCCCCCGGAGAAACGGCCCTTCTATCGTGCCCTTTTCCCCAAACGCACCCCGTCAAGAAACGTCCCGCGCGCCCACGAAGGTGTCATGACACCTTACTCACGGATCCTGCGCTCCCGGCAACAGTCTCCGCCCCCCAGCCCACGTCTCTACAGGGTCAAGTTCTGAGTTTGACGGCAACGTCAGGCAGCATATTTATCTTCCCTACCATTATGCAAATCTAACCAAATCACAATTGTATACCATGTTGGCTTAAAATAGCGTGTATTTCACATTTTTTCCACATACTTTTTTAATTGTTTTCTTTTTTTAAAAGGTTACACAAAGATACACTGCTGTGCTGTCTTCACTACAGAATGCAAAAAACAAAATGTTCAAATGTTGCTGGTTTTTTATTGTCGGTCAACTTCAGTATTAAACACATGTAAATACTAAACCATGTGGTGCAGTTGAAGTTCCTGACTGGAGGAATGATGGTAATCATAATGTACAATAAAATCTGAGATTTCAGTGTTGTGTCTTGATGGTGTGACTGTAGAGAGGGGTGCATCTTGGGCCACTGCTTTATTAGAGATTGTGGTGGTGCTCGGTGAGGAATGGATGGATGAACTGACGCACACGACTAGACTTGTTCTTTTGCACGTTACCTCCTGCTAAAGTGTTGAAGAGTTCATGTTCTCAATTTCTGTTGTAAATGTTCGAGGTCTAAATGACTCGTTGTTTGTCAACCTATTAAGTGTCTATGCTTTTTTTTTATTATTACTCTACGCTTGTGTCAATATATTTTGTTGAATGGTGCAAGTTATTGTAAAGCATGTTCTACAATACAGTCTTGTAATAAAATCCATTTATTCAAACAATGATGCGTTTTCCATTCAATGAGACACGTTCAATCTCTGTCCACATGACTGACTCAACACGAAAATACAGAGAATTCTTTCATTTTTCAAAGTTGAGTGTATCTCACGCAACTCTAGCTACATGTAAACATGTACAGAAAATATTTACATTAATATGTAGAAAAGGGACAACCTTTTACAACAGACGTCTTCAGTGAATCTCCCTCAGTACAGATTATAGTATGAATTCACTGTATTTGGACATTGAGCAAAGAGAGTCCAGAAGGCAGAGATGAGGTTGTCTTGTGATGCAGAGCTTTTGGCTAGCCGGGGGAGGGGAGGGGGGGTTCATGTGTGTCAGGGAGTGAAGGAGGAGAGGTCGAGCGGGGACACCCTCCTGACAGGATTGTTGTTGTTGGAGAGGGGAGCGAACAGGTCTGTGGAGGAGGTATCTGCCTGGTCTCTGACTTGGGAGATCTGTCTGAGGAGAGCCTTGCCTTCCTCACGAGCCTACACACACACACACACACACACAGAGAGAGAGAGAGAGCCAACGAGCATTGAGTCACATAACAGCCTGAGCAAGCATGTCACACACAACCCATCACTGAGACTTCAGATGTATGCTACAGATCGGTAGCTACTTTTTCAGTCAATAACTATGTGATGGAAGTATATTTTCAAAGGGAAAGAGCACTATGACAACTTGAAAGGCAGCAGGCTTGAAAGGATACTAAACCTACAGTCGATGAGGTGTGTGAGGTTGCATAGTTAGTGCTTACATCGTTGTAGTCACAGCAACGCTGAGCGCAGAGGGATGCCTCGTCGTAGAGCTTGTTCTTGAAGTAGTACTGGCCTAGGTAGCGCAGGGCTGTGCTCACCTCCGCATGCTCCAGCTGCTCCTGTGGGGAAGAGAATTAGACTGTTGGAATCTCCAGCTGTGCAAAAACAGACCTCTCTCACACACTCAAATGCCTGTTTACCTCTCTCTCTCTCTGCTGACTCGTCTCCCACCCCACTTTCACTGCAACACTCACATTGCCTTGCTCTCTCTCTCAGTTACTCTCTCAGTCTCTCTCTCTGTCTCTGTCAGTCTCTCTGTCTGTGTGTGTCTCTCTCTCTGTCTCTGTCTGTGTCTCTCTCTCAGTCTCTCTGTCTGTGTGTCTCTCTCTCTCTCTCTGTCTGTCTGTCTGTCTGTCTGTGTCTCTCTCTCTCTCTCTCTGTGTCTCTCAGTCTCTCTCTCAGTCTCTCTCACAAACACACACACTCACCCCACAGGAGAAGATGTCTTGGATGTATATGATGTAACACTGTGCCGCATCATCAGACTCATTCAGCTGCTCATGGAGTCTGTCAACAAACAGCGTGTTAGGAGGAACAAGGGTCCACACAGCACAGCGCGCGCACACACACACACACACACACACACACACACACACACACTCTGTTCTACTTATGATATACACTCTATGGTCTCACGCACACTTACTTTGCAAGTTTGAGTAGAGCCATCCTCTCTACATCCCCTACAGAGTAAGCTCTCCAGTAACACTGGAAAAGAGAAGACATTGTAACTTTCTGACCAATTACACACACAAAAAAAGACTTCACAGTGAATACATACAAATCAATGATGCTGTTGCTCACCTTCTTGGCCTCTACTTGCTGTGAGAGTTTCTCATAGCTCTCCCCCAGGGCAACCAGCATTCGTGAGTCATTAGGCCTAAGAAAGAACAAATCATTTCTACAGAATATCATCTCGGCTTAACTTTAGTGACGGATATCGAACCATCGTAAGCAGCAAACAAAACAGGAGAACCCTCTTATACAAAGCCCCTTCCTCCAACGCACACAAAAACACACCTGAGCTGATGAGCCTTTCGATAGTAGTACAGGCAGTAGAAGGGCATCTTGAGGATCTCGTAGGTCTGACCCAGGCCATACCAGGCACGGTAGTCCCTCTTGTTCACCTCGATGGCGTGCCTGATCAACAGGAAAAACAGACCAAAAAATAAATAGACCACTAGGCATAACTCCTACAGCAACCACCACACGGGTTTGGCAGTGTCATTGGCAGTGTCATTGGCAGTGTCATGGCAGCCTGGCTCAGTCTGACCTGTAGGCCTGGATGGCAGCAGACGTGTTCTTCATCTCCATGTATTCATGGCCCATCAGAGTCCAGGCGCCCAGACAGCGAGGGTTCAGCTTCAGTGCCCTCTGGAAATACAATGCTGCCTTTTCATGCTGCGAGCGTAGACTGTAGTAGTTACCTACGCACAGGACAGACAGAGCAGTGAGTAGACACAACGCTTCCGTATTATAGGAGGAGGAGTTTGTAGAGTCGAGTTGATACTGTTGATTTACTCTTGGAGTGTCTGGTTCCAACATCAGTGGCTATATGCTTACCGAAATGACCTGATGAAGATTGTTGGGAGTAAATGTTGTCTGTCTTTAAATTTGTTAATAAAGGTGTGTGGTGTCTCTTTATTGTAACTTTTTATGACTTATTATTGAATTGTTGACAAAGAACTGTTGTTGAGCGTGGAGCAAGATCCCAAAACATTTCACTGTGTCAATTACAACTGTATGTGACATAAGTGACAAATACAATTTGATTTGAGAATTTGAGTGTGCGGGCCCTACTTCAAATTCGACATGCTTACCGATGACACAGCACGTCTCCACCCTGTACTTGTCTATCTCCACCAGGTTGTGAGCCAGGTAGCTGAGCTCTGGCTTCATGCTCTGTGGAAGCAGAGACACAGGGTCAAGTTCAGGTCCAGGTTCATAAGCAGAGAGACCAGACCACCTACATGTGTTGAATAAGGACTCTGGTAATGCAGCAGGGTCTCACCCTGACGTAGAGCAGGTTAGAGAACGTGTCCATGTTCTCAATGCGAAAAGGATCCTGTTCCCTCAGCTCGTTGAACAGAGCCAGAGCCTGATCGATATCTAAGACAGTGAGAATAACAAGGAAGAGTAAGTCATAGAGGATGCAACTTGACCACTAATTGCATGCTATGCGGATAAGAGATAGAATATCCAGTAGCATAGGCGTAGCGTGAGTTTCAAAGTTTTTGTTGTTGTGTGTGTTCTGTTTTGGCCACCTGACTGTCTCCGCCGGCTTGGGTTTGTTATTAGACATGTGTGGAGGGAAGCTGTGCACCTGCTGTAGAGCTTTGATTAATCTCGATTCCGATGGGACTCCAGGAGTTGGGTCTCGCTCAAATTTAGAATTAATACTAACCGACACGTCGGACCATCATCAGTGCAGCCACCTGGTCGAGACGGGCAGGCGCGTCTTTTTGGATATTGCACCATATGGCTCAAGACCAACCCCCGAAAACAGAAAGGTTACATCCCGAAAACCAAAAGATAACTGCAGACACTCTCGCTCCCCTCCGCAATACATGTAGCATAACCTTCATTTAGAAATGTCCCGCTGTATCTATGGTCGTCTGCAACGTGAGGTAGACAAATTGTGTCCACTGCATGCAGCTGCGTGTGTTCGAGACGCAGCGGTTAACCGAACTTCACAGGTTACTGTTTAAAAGATGGGGCGGGATCAAGAACGGAGAGAAATATAAAAGGAGGAAAAATTCAAAACTATTTACTCCATGACAAATTTACTCCATCGGTGTCAGTCTTGCAGTTAAACTATAGGCCGGCCGTCAGTCACACTAACTGGGGTCAAGTTTGGTGAGCACGTTGGTTTGGAAAATCCATCGGTCTGAAGCCTTGGACAGACTCTTGCAAATGACGTTAGTAAAGAAGACGAATGTGATTGCTTAGTGTGAGAATAAATGACACTTTCATTCTAATCACAGAGTAATTATATAATTTTGGTAAATGTATTTCAATTTACTTTTGGGGAAGCTTAGCTTAGCCTAGCCTATGGGACGCTACGCCCATGTCCAATAGACTGCTAATTAATATTGCATACTGTATCTAATTGACAAAAGCAGGTAATTGGAGAACCCCATGTCAAATATGATATAAGCATAAACAGCCACAAACCCCTAATGTTGTGATAGGCCACAGCAATTTGTGAGATGATGTAGGTGCTCTTGGAGAAGCCAGCTTCAATAAGACTCTGGTATTTCTGCAGGGCCTCTTTGATCATCTGCAGCTCTGTGTACATGTGGGCCATGAAGAAGTCTCTGATCCAGCAGTCTGGCAGAGATAAGGACTTGAGCTGAGGAGAGGAGATGAAAGGAAAGGAGAAAACTTCAACCACTGGGGTAAAGCGCAAAAATAAAATATGAGAGTTCATGCATACGCAAGTTGTGTAGATCTGAGAGAGAGAGAGAGAGAGAGAGAGTGTGTGTGTGTTTACCATTTCGATGTTGGTGATGAGGTTACAGAGCTCCAGCCAAGCTCCCCAGTGTAAAGGCAAGGCGTGGGTCGCCTCCACAAACACATCCACCGCCTCCTTCAGCAGATCCAGCTTCCGCAGCACAACCCCATACCTGCTCACACAGATACACCCGGTCAACACAGGTATTACATACATTTCAGTTGTGTGATGTGCTTACAGGTACACAAGACATGTGCCAGGTGTATTCAGGTCCCCTAAATGAGGTGCAGAGTGAGGTGCTTACAGGTACAGAGCGAATCCATCCAGCTCCCCTGCGCTGTGCTTTTTACTCAGCTCAACCCTCAGCTCCCGCAGGGCCTCGTTCCGCACCTGGCCTTTCTCCAGAGGACCTGCAACCAATCACAGCGGGCCAAAATAAAAAAAAACATCCAAGGTTTTTTTTTTAATTGAACGAACTGTGAGTGTTTTAAGAACCACCCCATCACTTTTTGCTCCAACGAAAGTAGCAAGGAACGAGATGCCTCTCCCAAAATGCAAATACAAAGTACATGAGAACCAATCAATGCGCTCGCCCAGAAGCCGGATAACATGGAAGTGAGGAAAGTTGGGTTTCTTGTCCATTGTGTGCAGCGCTTGCTCTGCCACATTGGTCTAGCTTCAGCTAGGCTAACTGAACTCAGCCACAGTGACATGAAGTGTGGCTAAAGAGACATTTGTCCTCACCAAGGCTGTCCACGGTCTCATCATCTTTCTTTTTTTCACCAGACTAACAACAAAAGAAAACAGGGGAGAGGTGATCAGCATTTTACAGAATTCCTGAAATCGTAGGTTAAATTGGATAGGACTGAAAAGATATGTGTCTCTATGCACATTTTGACAATAATATTTATTATAGAAATGAATAGCATGGGGTAAACTGTGGGGGTACTATGAATTGGGAATCACCATCTCACCAGATAGCGGGAATACATGTATAGGAAGTATGCTTTCTGGCTGCGGCAGCCCCTAAGGAAGTAGGCGGCCCGGTCATACTCTTTCAGGTCAAAGTAGGACTTGGCTAGACCAAGAGCATCCAGGTCCTGAGCATCCTCCTGCCATCAGGACAATACAAATGGGTTTTAACAAAGAAAGAAAGGAGAGTCAACACAGTCTCACTGACAGTGGTATGGTTTACCATTAAAACCTCTCACGACTTTTCAGTTTCTAAGTACTCAAATTATATAAAATAATGTTACATTCAGCATAAAGAGACTACAACATTGTGGTATATGGGAACAAACCTCAGTGAAAGCTGGCTGTGGGGGTAATTCATTCTTGGGTAGGGGTTCCAGGGCAAATGCCAACTCTGAAGCCCTAAAATCAGACATGAATAATGTGTAACATCACGGTACTATTGATGACTGAATTGATTTCCATTTCTAATGCTAGCTGTCACTTGTTACAACAAACAGATCTGATAGCAAGCTAAAAAGCGCTAGCAAGGTAGCAACTGAGTTGGCATCTTGCTAGCTAATTAATCTCCACTGAGCCAGAAAAAAAAAGAGAATCATGAAGACCGCATCTTACCATTTAACGCTATGTACAAGTCCTCTTTCTTTACAGAGCGATATCACAGATATCAGCTGTTTTTTAATTTGGACTAAATCTCCAAACTCACTACACAGGGCCGCCATTTTTCATACCATGATTTGTACGTCATGACAACACAAGTTGCTATTGGACAGCACAACCTTGGATAACCCAATGGACTTTTAGCGGTCGTTTCGTTCATTTTTAACTTGCAAAATGGATCGTCTCACTCTAATGAACTAATTAGTAAATGGCTGATAATGCCTAAATATTTCATTTGTTATAGGCCTGATATTTAGAATATAAAGGACCGAAATGTATGTAGGGAATTTAACCACTGAGTGGCAGCATTTCCCAAAGAATTGTAGCCCCCCCCCCTCCCCTACCCTCTCTCTCTCTCTCTCTCTCTCTCTCTCTCTCTCACACACACACACACACACACACACACACACACACACACACACACACACACACACACACACACACACACACACTGGCAGCATTTACCAAAGAATTGTAGTCTCTCTCTCGCCCCACCTATTTTTACAAATGAATATAATTTAGAACTAAAATCTGGCCTTTCTTTTTATTTATTTATTTTTGTTTATCTCACACATTATAACTGAGCTTCAATCAATTTGCCAGATACTCTCTCACAACTACTAATTGAGTACAAAACATGCTGCTTAAATGTCCATGCTGTCATTGTTTTCTGTCCAGAATGTTGCTTTAATAACAGCTTGTGGAAGTGTGTTTTGCCCGCTGCGTCTATGCTGCTAATCTGTGAATTGCGATGTGGAGCACACATCCTGGGGTTGTGGCATGCGGCATGGATCTCTCTGGTCGCTGTGGTCTCCTCTGGGGGCTGTGGGGGGAAAGAGAACAGCTGGGCCCCTACTGGGACCCCTCACCACCAGATAGAGAGAGTGAGAAAGAAAGAGAGAGGATTTGATACTTCTATTTTGTATTTGGGGAAAGGAGGCCAAGGTTGCATACATAGTAGCTGTGCATAGATGAGCATGCAAATACAATTGAGATGTTTAAGAATAATAAGTTTCATTCTATATACACAAGTCAGTAACAAGAGAGCAGAGCCCGCCATCTTGTTCTGTCTCTGCTCCAAGTCCTTCTCTCAGTTGCTCGCTTTCTTTCTCTCTCTCTCTCTCTCCCTCTCTCTCTCTCTCTCTCTCTCTCTCTCTCTCTCTCTCTCTCTTCTCCAGAGCAAAACCTGCTTTAATAGACTGACAAGGTAATCAAGTATTGCCGGAGAGTTTACAAGTGCAACCACATGGCTCAGTGAGCAGGTTGAAAGAGGCACAATAAGACAGGTTATATGTGCTACCCTGCCTCTCTCTCTCCTCTCCTTCTCTCTCTCTCTCTCTCTCTCTCTCTCTCTCTCTCTCTCTCACACACACACACAAACACACACACAAACACACACAGACACACAGACACACACACACACACACACACACCAATGCCCTGCAGGTAGAGCAGTGAACTGCGTGGGGGAGTTGCTGAGACAGACTTTTGAGACTGCTGTGTAATTAAAAGGGACAATATGCTACTGATGTGCCTGGATGTCTCTCTGTGTGCTCCGCGAAGCCATTCGCTACGGGGACTCAAAGCTGTGTACACAGAGATAGCCTCCCCTCTACCATCACCTCACTCACAGTATCCCTCATCCCCCCTCGCTTTCATTAGACCTCCGTGGTTCTCTTTCATTTCAAGTCCTATTTCTCCTGTCCTCATCTAATTTAGTTCTCTCCACTCACCTCCCTCTTTTTCTTGTGGCAGTGTTCGCGTACACGGTTGTGAAGTACCACACAGCATACTGTAAGTACAAATGGCTTATTTGAGAATATAGTTTCAGTATGTGCCACTACATCTTTAAAGGGGCAAATCTGGCGTCAGTTCATCAATATTTCTCCCAAAATATAAGCTTGTTTTATTCCATGGATGTAAACAGTGTGATTGTAAACAAACACTGCATAGCTTCAAAACACGTGTTAAAGGTGTAGAATGTAGTTTTGCACGTTGAAATCTGAAAATGTACAATATCCACAGCTCAAATTTGAGAGTGGTTACATTTCTCCAGCCCCATCCCTGAGCTGTTTATCAAAAAAAAAAAAGTGACAGGGTGAACGCTTAGTTGTTGCTGTGTGAATCCCAGATTGCCGCTTTAAGTATTGCCTATGTGAATGTATTTGTATATATACAGCATGAGTGAATACATGTGTGTATATATAGCATGAGTGAATGAATGAATTTGTGGTTTCACATGTACCTACAGTAGCACGCTCCTCCTGGGTTAGACTTCAGGGGCCAGGTGCAGGACCCTGTGATGAGGCACTGATGATGTTGTCACGTTGGATTGGGGACAGCCAGCAGCCTGGCCTCATTAGGCCAGCCACCACCTGAGTCCCCGCACCAGAGACAGAGAGAGCCAGCTCACTCAGCACAGAACCACTACACTCTTGTACTGTCTGCATTACTTTTACAGAGTGGACAAAATTATATATATATATATATATAATATAATAATATATATATATAGTACCAGTCAAAAGTTTGGACATCAGCTGTCATCAAAGCAAAAGGTGGCTACTTTGAAGAATCTAAAATATAAACCATATTCTGGTTTGTTTAACACTTTTTTGTTTACTACATAATTCTATATGTGTTCCTTCATAGTTTTGATGTCTTCAATATTTATTAATCTACAATGTAGAAAATAATAAAAATAAAGAAAAACCATTGAATGAGAAGGTGTGTCCAAACTTTTGAACAATTTTATTTATCAGTATATTTATCAGTCAGTGTATATATATATATACACACACACACACACACACACATACATATATATATATATATATATATATATATATATAAATTAATGACTGATAAATATACAGATAAATAAAATTGTCTATAAACACACATACACACGCACACACACACACACACACATATACACACACACACACACACACACACACACAGTCACACACACACACACACACACACACACACACAGTCACACACACACACATACACACACACACAGTCACACACACACACACACACACACACACACACACACACACACACACACACACACACACACACACACACACACAACACAAACACACACACACACAGTCACAGTCACAGTCACAGTCACCACATTCACTCATAGGGTGTAGTGGACACATCCCCTATGGCAAGGTGCTACATGATGTCTCCCAGAGAGGAATCAGGCTGTGGATAATGACACAGATGTCTGATGTCTGGCCATGGAGAGGGGGTGCATTTTGGGCATGTGATTCATGTGGCCCCTGGGACAGGTGGGGGGAGTAGTTGGAAGAGACGTGTGTTTGAGCAGTATTAACTGGAAACATATCTATCTATTGATAGATCTCCCTTGAAACATCTAGCGGGATGGTAATGCAGTATATCACTGACACTAAAATGGAGGATAAAAGAATAGAATTAAAAAAATGCTGATGATCAAGAAATGCCTCTCATTCACATGGGGAAGCTCCGTCAACACTTTTGCTTTCACCGCAAGGTTATCATTTCCTGTCATGTGATACACCCTGTTGAAAACCGTCGTTTTTGGGTATACACTGTTGGGTTGGCAGTTCTCAGGGGTCATGGGGCTTAGAGGTTGCCTGCTGGTGAAAATAAGGAGTAAAAGCATAAATCCTGGCTACGCATCTCGTTAAATCAGTCATCTCGTCATAATTAAAGTCAAAAGGGTAAACCTTTTTTTCCCTTAGGTTTTATTAAATCCAGTCTTCTGGTCATTTCATATTGTATGTTCTCCTAAGTCAGCTCACTGGGCTGTCTCGAGTGTGGTGTGTGTAGCAGCATAACAGCCCACTTAAAGTTAATTCCCCAACAGATGTCACCCATCAGGTGTGCTAAAAAGCCCAAGGACAGAGAGCGAGTCACAATGAGAGAGAGAGAGAGAGAGAGAGAGAGAGAGAGAGAGAGAGAGAGAGGGAGAGAGAGAGAGAGAGAGAGAGAGGGAGAGAGAGAAGAGAAGAGAGAGTGAGAGACAGAGAGAGAGAGAGAGAGAGAGAGAGAGAGAGAGAGAGAGGGAGAGAGAGAAGAGAAGAGAGAGATAGAGTGAGAGACAGAGAGAGAGAGAGAAGAGAGAGAGGGAGAGAGGGAGAGAGAGAGAGCAAGGCAATGTGAGTGTTGCAGTGAAAGTGGTGTGGGAGACGAGTCAGCGTCTGTGAACTTCTGTCCCCTGCCCTGCCTCTCCCTCTGTAGAATTATCCCCTCCTCCATGTTTTTTCTGTTATCATATATCAGCAGTGAACAGATAAATCTGGAGGGGGGTAAGGAAGGGAGAGAAGGGGAGATGGAAAGTTTTGATGTTCAAAAGCTGGGAGGTTTAGCACACATTCAAGGCTACGTAAACATTGATTCTACAGCATATATTAATAGTTTATAATAATAGCATGACCTGACATTATTCAAATCCAACAGCCACTTACTTACTGCTCAGAATTGGTGTTTAGATGTCCCATACCTGAACCACAACCATAACCATAACCATAACCATAACCCTAACCATAACCATAACCATAACCATAACCCTTACCGTAACCCTAACCCTAGCCCTAGCCCTAGCCCTAGCTCTAGCCCTAGCCCTAGCCCTAACCCTAGCCCTAGCTCCAACCCTAATCGTGTTCTTAACTCTATTCCAACTCCAACCCTACCAACCCTAAGTCTTAACCTAAGCCTAAGGCTAACCCTAACCATATCCCTAACCCTAACCTTAACCCTAGCTACAACCCTAACCCTATTCTATCTTAATTGTGATGGAATGTGCCACTCTCACATGAGCTAAGCCAAGGCTCTTTCTGTGATATATTTTTCAAGCTCTGTGAATACCAAGAGTCTTTGAGTAAATTACTATAAAACATGATTTGCATGGTAACCTTGTTTCCATTCGCAACTCCGTTCTTCAGAAATACAATTTTCCCTCCAATGATATGCTCCAATCAAGTGAATCAACTGCTAAGGTGACATTTGAGAGTTGTAAAAAAGTATCAGAGGAAATGTAATTCAGAAAAATCCTAAGATTACTTAGGGGGAAGAAAGGCACATCTTTCAAAGACAGCTGTATTTTTTCTGTGTATTTGCTGTGTATTTCTCTGACATAGATGCTTTGTCGACTATATAACTCTTCATTAAACAGGACAGTTAACTGGTTTTGTGTTGTTTGTTTTGTATATAGTATAAACATTCCATCATGTCTTTCAACACTGTGAAAGGAAGACATCCGGCCATCTTTTTTTCAGACACAGTAATCTGTACAAGACACAAGATGTATTGTGTTAGTGTCCTTGTACCTCATTCAACATCATTTCCAGGGCCATTTACATGGCAGGGTACAGTGAGAAATAATTGCACCATAGATATTGATGCAAGTAAATGTTTCTGAAAATGGGTTGTGATGAAAGCGAATCATATTACCACACATCAGAGAAGATAATGATACTTAGCAATTGTTATAAATTAAATGGAATGGGAAGAACATTGAGATAAAGTGAGATAAAAACAAGAGATGAGACATCAGGAGAAATGTAATCAGCGTGAAAATAAACAGCGTTAACTGCAGTTGACTATCGCAACAGAATGAATCAAAATCAAACGCTCATTCGTTTAGGGTTTCAACAGTGTTTGCTTCTGGTTACGCCCCAAGGCCTCTATTCAAACAGAGCTAATGAAAAGTAGAGGAGAGGGAGAGATGGGTACGTGATAGGATCCTGAGAGACCTTCTGATGTGACGAATGAAGCGACAAAGCTTCAGACGTGATAAACGAATAGGTAGCAATAAGTCCAAAATGTTCCGGTGAAACTCAGAATCCCATTCATTATGTTACTGCTCTCTGCAGCCCAAGCTACAGGAAAGAGTTAGGGAAGGAAGTTCTCTCTCTCTCTCTTTTGCTCTCTTCTGCCTCCCTCTCTTTTGTCTTTTCTGTGAATCCCTTGCATTTTTCTCAGCGGAGTGAATTAGTAAAAAGACTGCACTAATAAAAGAGCAGCCAGGCGGAGCTGGCTGATTGAATTAGTGAGATAGGAACGTCCCCTGGCTAATCTGGAACGCTATCTGCCGTCCAGTGCATTAGGAGCATTAGCCGTAGCGCCCTGAAGTGTGTATGGCTGCTACCTGCCTGTCCCATCTCTAAATCTGCCGTCCCCCCTTTGCCCTACCTCCCTCCCCCAGGAGCAGCTGATATGATCCATTACTGTCAGCCTCATCTCCTAATTGCTGGAGAAAGGGGCTTGCTGCTGCTGCTCCTGGTAAAATAGCAGCCCCATCAATTTATTTTCGCACAAAGATGGGAGGCCATAATTGGATGGCTAAAAAGAGCACCTAGCAACAGCCTCCCTCCTCCCTTAAAACATGACTGCATAAAACCGAGAGGGACCTTGGAATGGTACAAGAGCACATATAGTATGCATCCACACAGGCGCGTTTTATTGATCTAGATCATTCAGGCCTAATACCAGTGTTAGTACTGTTGAGATGAGAAATCGTGACTTGAGATGACAAATGTTGGTTTGTCAATGTTGAAAGTAGAGCCAGCTTAGGCCCACTTAAGCGATAGCTTATCGTGTGTGTGTGTGTGTGTGTGTGTGTGTGTGTGTGTGTGTGTGTGTGTGTGTGTGTGTGTGTGTGTGTGTGTGTGTGTGTGTGTGTGTGCATGTGTGCGTGCGTGTGTGTTCACAACAGTGGTATGGAGTGGGAGAGAAACCTGACTCATCCCAGACAAGAAATTCAGTGAAATTCTACAAAGTAAATAAAAGGAATCAGAAAGTTGGGCTTTTCAAAATGGAGAGAAACACTCCATGTTCCTCTTCCTCTTCCTCTTCCCTGAACCTTATCTATCCCATAGTAATCTGATAAGCCCACCAGACCCAGGCTCATACGTAGGGCAGTATCTGCAGCATACTGGCTGTGGACAGAGGAGGGGAGCATTGTCTCCAAGCCATGGCAACACAGCCCTGACTCACTGGGGTACATGCATGACATCATCCAATCCCCACACTCCTACCTCTGTGTCTCACTGACTCACTCCCAAATACAACCTCAGACCATCTGACACCTCTCCTCACATAACACGGATGAAAAACACACACACACACACACACACACACACACACACACGAGACACACCCACACCCACACCCACACACGCCCATACCCATACCCACCTACCCACACGCACACAAAATAACCAACACATCTGCACACTCATCGCGCATAAACACAACCACTCTCACTCTCTGACACAAAGCCATTGTTATCTGGCCCACCCCCTCATCTTGCTTACTCATGGCGTCCCCCTTGCCCTCTCTGTGTTATTTATTCCGACGTATCTGTGTTTATTTATTCACAGCGTCCGTGTAAATGATCAGCGTGTCCGTGGCAGGGTGCAGCGCGGTGACAAGCAGTGCCGGTGATATCCAGCCTATTAACTTGTTGACACTTTGGGGTCAGCCTGACGCTGGGCTAATGTCGAGTGTGACAGAGCGGAACCTCTTCATTATCCCACTGTAATGTTCTCATCGCTGAGGGCTTGCTCACTGGCACTCTTCTCTCCTCAACGCCTTTACCTCTCTTTCGCTCTCTCTCTCTCTCTCTCTATCTGTCTCTCTTTCCCTCCCTGCCCTCTCATCTCGGCCCTCCATCTCCCTGAGTGGCTGAGATGGAGTGCCTGCCGTGTACTCGTTTTTTAACTATCTTTTCCCAGTATCGCTGTTTATTTCTCCCTCCATCTGGCCCCATCTCCTTTTTTTCCATCCATCCCTCCCTTCCTCCTCCCCGATACTCTCTATCATTTCAGTCCCTTATTTCGTCATCTCTCACTCGGCCACTTGTTCTCGTTTCTCTGCCTCCTATTCCGCTCTGCCCCGGGATTGGCCCATCGGTCTGCACTCTCTGCCACTTCTCCTTCCATTATTTGTACATCTTCCCATCTCTTCTCCTGGCCTATAACACCTTCCCTCTTTGTCTGCAATTTTCTCTCTCTCTCTCTCCCCCTAACTCTCTCTCTCTCTCTCCCCCTAACTCTTTCTCTCTCTCTCTCCCCTAACTCTCTCTCTCTCTCTCCCCCAAACTCTCTCTCTCTCTCTCTCCCCCTAACTCTCTCTCTCTCTCCCCCTAACTCTCTCTCTCTCTCTCTCCCTCTCTCTCTCTCTCTCTCTCTCTCTTCCCCTTCTTCTCTCAGTGTAACACAGTAAAACACTCACTGAGGGAGATAATAAACCCACCTCCTCCATGCCCCTGCAAAGATTCCAAACCCTGATGCTTCATTGTCACTGGGTGGATGTCTTCAGGCATTGGCCAGCTGCCGCTGATATTACTGAGGAAGTAAACAACAACAAAATCATTATGCATTAGAGGCACAATGAGTAATACTGAACTGCCAAGAGGAATCTCTCTCACTCTCTCTCTCTCCCCTCCCTCCCCCCCTCTGTCATCTTGTCACTTGCTTTCCCCTATATCTCCTGAATGACGCAGGCATGCATGCATAAAGCGTACACTTCATTCCACTTCTATATTTGGATAAAAGCGCAAGTTAGTGCATCTTTCCTACGTGAGCTGAACTGAGAGGATAGAGGGGGTGAGGGAAGGTGGAGAGAGGGAGAGAGAGAGAGAGGGGGGGGGGAGAGAGAGAGAGAGGGAGAATAAGAGGGATTGCAGCTCTTTCATCATTGTGAAAAGACCTTGATATGAGCAGGTAGATGGTTGATGGAAGTGAGTGTTGTTGTCATGGTTGTTGTTTATACTCACTCTCTTATTCACTCGCCCAGCAGAATTTGTAAATGTGTGACAGTTCTCATTATAATTTTGGCAAACGTTCACCGAGTCATGGCAATATAGCTCTGAGGGGAGGGGAGGAATATAAAACCATATACGATAAGAGGGAAGTATAGTTATTTGCTGTCAATATTATAGTGTATGTGTGTGTGCGTGTGTGTGCGTGTGTGTGCGTGTGTGTGTGTGCGTGCGTGTGTGCGTGTGTGTGTGTGCGTGTGTGCGTGTGTGTGTGTGTGTGTGTGTGTGTGTGTGTGTGTGTGTGTGTGTGCGTGTGTGCGTGTGTGTGTGTGTGTGTGTGTGTGTGTGTGTGTGTGTGTGTATCAGTGTGTGACTATGCTGTCTGCGCTCTGATTCCCTTTGCATTGATCCTTTGGTTAATCAAAGCCTTCTCCCTCCCTGATTAGCTGCCATGGAGAAACATTAAAAAGAGCACATCCTAATTGGCCCTGAGGCAGACTTCCCATGCTTCATTAGTGTGCGTTTCTGACTGTCACTCATACCTATATGTATCTTGGTATATGTCTAATATCTGTCTAATCTGACTTGCCCTGTATGTCACTGACTTGTACATTTACATTTACATTTTAGCAGACGCCTTTATCCAAAGCAACAAATACATTTGTCTAAAGTAAGGGAATCATCTATCCATCAGTCATCATAAGGAAAACAAATCTATGCTAGGATCAGGGGCCATTGGCAGTCACAATGCTAGAAGATAGAATAATTCCTCTTTTTTTTTTCTTTTTTTTCTTTTTTATTTACAGTTGAGAAACTGTACAGGGTGGCAGTGGGGATGAAGAGGTCTTTAGGAGGGACAATCAAGATGTAGCATCTCTGCACTGCATAAGTGTCCCCGGCTTGTATAGAGTCTCCGTACCCAGTTGGCCCGTGCCCCTGTGCTGTACGTAAGGCCACCTGCCCTGTGAGTGAGTCTCTCCGACCTGGGTCATCTCTGAGGTGCCCTGCGCGTGCGCGCGCACGTATGTGTATATGTGTGTGTGTGTGTGCGTGTGTGTGTGCCCGTGCTCTCTGCTCGTCTGGGGCAGGGACAGGTCCGATGGGTTATTCATTAGTGTAATGAATGAGGTGTCAGAGTCGTTCAGCTCCGCCGTCGGGCAGAATGATTTCTCTTTGTCTGCCTCCGCCCCTGCCACACGCAGCTCTTATTGATTATGATGAGGCCTTCATCTCTCCAGTTATTAAAATATTGATCCCGGGCAGATGCTGAAGAGGAGTGTGACTGGAGATGGAAGACGTTCTGGAGGCTGAGGAACCCGGAACAGCGAGGCGGAGTAGGATGGATGGTATGGGATTGGGATTGGGATTGGGAACACCATCGAGGGAGGGTAGGGTGCACATGGTCAGATGGTAAAGGTGTGTGGAGAGAGAGAGAGAGAGAGAGAGAGAGAGAGAGAGAGAGAGAGAGAGAGAGACAGAGAGAGAGAGAGAGAGAGAGAGAGAGAGGATGTCATGATGGACTCTTGACAGGAACGGGGCGTACACGACGCGGGTGAGTTCTGTGATGTGAGGTGCGGTCCTATGTGAAGTAAGGATATAGGAAGGATTACAGTATACTCTACTTCGTCTCCATCCAGCTTGCCGACTGTAAAAACACATACCGCTCTGCAATGTAGGTCTGGGGTGGATTCCATCTCCTCCATTCATAGACTTAATGTGCCTGTTTGCTCTCTCTGGAGCTTAGCAAATCAGAAAACCAGTCTCCTTCCATACCCAGCCTCCCCTGGAGTGCGACCTCAATTACAGAGGCAGGGAGATTAGGGGCCAGTATTAATACCACTCTTAATATGTACACACCCCTCTCTGCAGCTCCCCCGATCTCTCCCTCTCTAGCCTGCCGTAATTGTGAGCGTGTCGATCCAATGCCAGTTTCATTCAGTAAACAGGAGATAGCTTGACCGCTCGGTGCACTCGACCTCCTCCTCTCCATCTCACCCTCTTCCTCCAGCATTAGTCTGTCCATCACACATACCGTACACACACACACACACACACACACACACTCCACACACCCCTCTCTCTGGCACTACTCCTCTCTTTCGGACTCCCCTCCTCTGCGGCTTTTGATTTTCGATCGAAGACCGGTGCTCCCCTTTCTACATGTGAATCTCTCCCCTATCCCCTCCCTCAGCAAATCTCTCTCATGTTGGGATATACACTGTGAACATACAGTATACACCAATACGAAACACAGATTCAGCCACACATTCACGCACCCCATACAAACTCCATCATTCATACACAATAGCCATATGTAATTAAATCTGCAAGTGGAGGGGCACACACAGATACGGATAGGCTGTATTTCACTCTCTCGCACATGGAACCACACAAAATCTCACACAGACGCTGTATGTTCAAACACGATAACATTCATTCTCTGCCTGACACTGCCTGACACCTGCGGTGTAGGCAACAGACTGCACGTTAACACACACACACACACACACACACACACACACACACACACACACACACACCCACCCACCCACACACACACACACACACACACACACACACACACACACACACACACACACACACATACACACACACACACACACACACACACACACACACATTGCCCCTTGCTTTGCCTCTCACACAGGCCAGTGTTCTCTGCCATGGGCTCCCAAGCAGCATGAGAATTGAAAGGAGAGGCAAGCTATTAAAAACATGACACCATCCATCAGAGATGCATACAGATGCATTTTGTGTTCCCGACTTATCTCCTTGCTTTCATCTCTCCCCACAAACCGCATCATAATAAAACAACAACAGCACCGGCGACCATGAATAAAAAAGAGAAATGTCATGGCTGGGGGAATTTCAAATCAAGAGGTATACCGTCAGGCCCAAGCATTTATCGCATGGAGGCGGAAAACAGAAAAAAGGAGCAACATGGAGGGCAAATAGGTATGGAATAAGGAAAGACACCGAAAGCAGGAAGAAAGGGATGTTCTGAAGAAAACTAAAATGGAAAAATGTTTTTATGTCCTCCAACTTCAGAGGAGAGTAATTGCTTTTGATACGCCTCCCCCTCCCCCGAAATATACACACACAGACCCAAACACAGACACAGACACAGACACACTCAGACACACACTCAGACACACACACTCACAAGTCACCACCCCCCCACACTCCCCTGGGCGGTAATAAAAAGTAAAAGCTGAGAGGGAGAAGTGGAGGGGAGGCGGGGGAGACGGGGGAGACGGAGAGTGGGAAGAAATGCTCTTAGTAAAATTGTTATTTCCGATTAATGTGCAGAACAGATAAACTGTTGCCTCCCCTTCCCTTCTCCCTTCCTCCTCCCTCCATTCCTTTCATTCCCACTTCCACTTAATCTTCTACTCCCAGTTCCCTCTCTTTCTTTATTCTCCTTGTTCTGCCTTTTTTCTTCCTTTCCATTCTCCCCCTGCCCCCCTCTCTCGTTTTGTGATGAGCAGTATCAGTCTGTCCTATTGCTAATTGAATAACCTCATATCCACTTATTATGTGTTGCTGCAGTGGCTCCCTGGGCCAACCCAAATATTATTACTGACAAGAGACGTTAAATACAGATCCACAGGCCAGAGGGCAGGGGTGGGATGGAGGGTGAGGGGAAGGGAGGGGGTGGGTGGGGGGATGGGGGGGCATGAGTGTCTGAGTGTGTGTGTGTGTGTGTGTGTGTGTGTGTGTGTGTGTGTGTGTGTGTGTCTGTCTGTGTCTGTGTCTGTGTCTGTCTGTGTCTGTGTCTAACATGATGTCATGTTATATCTCCCAAGGGGTGAGGATACACATGTGATGAACCCAGAGCCAGAGACACTGGAGGGATATGGTGGGGTAACGCAGCCTGATAACACCCATGCTGTGGCTGACCGCTGCTGCAGCGGTTATTAATACCCTTTCTCAATCAGGTGAGAAAGGGTATTACTGTTACTGTTGTAAAGTTAGTGCTTTATTCTCTGGCTTTTCAAACATTCCTTTGCCATATTAACAGAGCATCCTCTAATCACTGTAACTCAATTTAAATACCTTTTGGGTTCTTTATTTGATCACTAGTTCAGCCTTTTATTTCTGTAATAAACTGTAATTTTAATCATTTACTAACACTGCATATGAAATGATAATGGTCGCTCCCTTTATCAGCAGTGAATACACTATCATGTCTCCCACAGAGTTAATAAGTAGGCCTTTCTGTGAAAGCATCATAATTACAGACTATTATTGATGAAATCATTAATCAAATTACCTCTGTGCGCAGCTTGTAAAGATTGGCTGCACCCCCGTTCCCCTGTTCTCATCTGTAAGCAAGTTATGACTCAGTCTGCTTTACCTCTATGTTTCGGTGATAACGGTTAACACTTCTCTTTGTCCCACCAGTATACCAGTATAACCAGTAATTTACCTCCACTAGAACTTCAGTTCAAACAAAAGACTCATGGTTGTCTGGATTATTATTGGAGGTATGGAAATCAACTCTCTCCTCTCTTTAATTCCCTCCATTTTGTTTTATGTCATGGGCATAGGAGATGAAAGGTAATGAAAAACAGCTGTTACTGAGTGTTATCAGTGTTTAATGTTTATTCCATTGACTTCAGAGAGAATTCAATTTGAAGAGGAAAAAAGAAAAAGCCCCGGGTGTAGTATATATTTAATTTAAGAGCATTTGCTTGTGTCTCTTTGTGGGGCCTGTGTGTGTGTGTGTGTGTGTGTGTGTGTGTGTGTGTGTGTGTGTGTGTGTGTGTGTGTGTGTGTGTGTGTGTGTGTGTGTGTGTGTGTGTGTGTGTGTGTGTGTGTGACTGCTGTCTGGATAATGGAGTGAACAAGCGGCAGAGACTGGGGCGGGGATTTGATTACTGCAGTCTGGTAACCCTCACAGGCCGTCCAGCACAGCCGGGACTGGAGAGGACCCAATCTCTGCCTCATCTCAGGTGTTCCAACCCTGTGTCTCAATT
>NC_139656.1:3941785-3951785 GCF_951799395.1 Argentina silus | reverse complement strand
ATACACAAATAGGCGGTGGCATTCAAGCGATGATTGATTGGTATTAACAGGCCCAAAGTGTGCCAAGAAAACATTCCCCACACCATTACACCACCTCCACCATGAGAAGATGTACAGATGTTCCTAATAAAGAGTTTGGTGAGTGTATACTGTATATATCACTGGGAGTAAAGAGCAGAATAGAGGACACCAAAGAACAGCAGAACCCTTAAGGGCAGAAAAAGTAGGAGAGAACCTTAGAGCGGTGGAGTTTACATTGCAACTTCTGTGACATATACAGGTCACCGACGCCACAGATTTACCTTGAGAAGGACAAGCAGGAGGAGTGAGGGAGGAAAGGGGGGAAGGGGAGTGGGGAAGTGTTACCGGTAGAGGAGAGAGTGAGAGACATGAGGTGACAGATGGAGAGAAAAAAGCCGGAGGGCTGACAGAGAGGTGACCCTCCAGAGAGAGGAAAGGGGGATAGGAAGGAGAGAGAGAGAGAGAGAGGGTACATGAGTACACGGGCAAAGACGTGGGTTGATTTAAAATAGATAAAGACAGATGTAGAATTAGAAAGAAAGAGAGAGGGAGCAGAGACATGGAAGGCAGCGTGATTGATTCTCTTCTTTCGAAATCATGAATGGCATAGCTTTTCTACCTAATTACTCTCTTGCTCCCAGTTGCTATTAACCTGGCAAGCAAGTCAATCTTATTACCGGCGTTGGAAGAAGACACATTTGATTCGTTTAAACACATCTGAACAGACAGGAGTGGGAGGCTTATGTATGTTTAAAGATAACAGGTGTTGTAAACAAACTCTTGAGATTTTAAAGAGGCAGTGCTAGCTGCAAAGAGTTGTCTTGTCCCCGTCTAATACACCTCTGCCTTAAAAGCCCAATCTGTTACTTAGACTGCCTGCCTCCACCACTTTGCTTGGTGAAAGTGGAAGGATGGGCCTGTGGGTATGTACTGTAACCACTCACAAATCCATCGTTGGATGGCCAATGTATGCAAGGATTGATGGAGCAATATGGTAGTTTCAAACGGCTATATATGGTTTCTTTAACCACCATGTCCCTAACTTCAGAAGTCTTTTCCTCCTTAGAGCAAGCTGCCTCTGTAATAGGGGGATGAGGACATGGCACTTCATAACATTTACAATATATTAGCATCAACATTAGCAGACAGACTGAGGATTCCTCCAGGACTAGGTCATGTACAGAGAGAGCTGTGGAAGTGTTACTAATGATATCATACAGTAAGTACCTGAAGCTTGTCTAACAGGCAGTAGTGGCAGTTAAGTGGTGGAACTATAATGGAGGTAATGGTGCTAGAGTTAGAGTTGGATTAAGGTAGTCTTAAAGTAGTCTAGAAATGAGAGACAGCAATCCACAGCTGCATACCGTGCCTTCGGAAAGTATTCAGACCCCTTCACTTTTTCCACATTTAGTTTTGTTGTAGACTCAATTTAAAATGGATTAAATTAAAAGAATTTGCCATCAATCCACACACAATAACCAAGAATGACAAAGTGATTTTTAGAAATTTCTGTAAATTTATTAAAATTGAAAAACAGAAATACCTCATGTACATAAGTATTCAGACCCTTTGCTATGACACTCTTAAAATTAGCAAAATGTCATCAGCGAATCACTCAATAAGTTGAATTGAGTTCAATTGAGTGACATCCTAATCCACACAGTGTGTAATTGATTACTATGCAAATAAGAGATCCTATAAAAACAATGATATTAATTCCAAAATTACATGAACTATTATCCTTGCATTTAAATTTGAATAAATTTACTGAAATTTCAAAACATGTGTTTTCGCTTTGTCATTCTGGGGTATTGTGTGTGGATTGATGGCAAATTCTTTTAATTTAATCCATTTTAGATTGAGTCTATAACACAACAAAATGTGGAAAAAGTGAAGGTGTCTGAATACTTTCCGAAGGCACTGTATGTCCTAAGAATAGCTGAAATGTAGAGAGCAACATTTGGTAAATGCTGCATGAGCAAATTGTTACTACTGCAGTGATGGGGTCCTCTTCGTGGATGAAACTCAGGTCTGGACAGAGATGGGAGGTCATCACCCTCTAATCGAAAAAATATTCTATTCCGACGAAGGTCTTCTCCTGGGGGATTTTATCTTGTCCAGGCAAGACAGCAATCTGAATGTGCAAAACCCAGTTACTTGGGATGCAAGTGTTTAATCTCCCCAGTTTCAGACTACAACACTCCAAAATAAGAATTCATAATTATCAAAGTTGGAAAAGTACCGAGTCAGAGGAAAAGAGTCAATGCCAAGTACAGTCACAGGAGAAGAGATGTCTTGTTTTACATGGTACAGCCAGCACCCACACTTTTTAATTGAGTTTGGAAAATGTGTTCTTGAGTAGCCTTATTAATCTATTTGACAGTATTTTGGTCAGTGGAACTCTAAAAAAGTAGAATTGGATCAGAATAGGATTATATTCATCTACTGTATCTAAGGCTGGTGTCTGATATTGAAGAGGAGTTAGTTGACTTCCTCCCTCTCTGAAGCTGGGTTCTGTGATACGGTTAGATTTTCATTTATTTATCTGTTTCTGCTTACTCCAGCATTTAATTTAACATTTAATTAAATTTACATTTAGAAAAAGATAAGAGAAATGACAGGACCATTTCCTAAGCTTTCTCCACAAGGAATACACAATGAAACTGACCTCAAGCAAGGGACAGCCGACCAAGTAGCTATTAAAGTCCCTCAAAACACAAAGATACGTAGATGTTGTCACCATTCCAGTTGTATATAACGGGTGTTTTCAGTGCTCATCTCCCTGCACTCTGTTCGGCACCCAATGTAGCACACCAACGGAATAGTGTGGCTTCTGTGTTGTAGGACAGCGTGTGAGCTACACAACCCTCCTACCATCAACCAGCTCCCAATGGGTTAAGCCTCCTCATCCTTCGTATCAGCTTCTGCAGGCCGTAAGGGGGCTTCTGTACTCCCCCCTCTCTGAAGTCAAGCTGGCCTCTGCCAAACAGTTAGATTTTCATTTATTTATCTATTTCTGCTTACTCCAGCAGGTACATTTAATTTCTTTAAATGTTATCAATTTTGTCTTCTTCTGAGAGTTTGTAAGTGTTTCATTTGGGAACTGCAAGGAGAGATAACTTAGCTCTAAAACTCTTCACCTCCCTCATGCACGCAAACATACAGACACACACACACGCACGCACGCACGCACGCACACACACACACACACACACACACACACACACAAAGTTCCTCTTTCTTGCTCTCTGGAAAATCATTTCTATGCCAGACTCCCTTCTTGAGACATGCCTAAAGGCCATGTATAGGTATAATCATTTCTATGACCAATTGGTTTAAAACAGTGCACTATTTGTGTTCTTACACAGTTATATGTAGGCTAATTACATGTGCCTCATTGCATGTAACAGTTTGTATACTGCATTCAAACAGTGTTTTCTTCCATCCCAAATTAACCTACACACCACAACCTTTATTAAAGGTCCAGTATGTCGATTTTGGCCAGCATGGCCAGCAACAGGCGAAAAACAACATGCTGCACCTTTAAACCTTAATTAATGTTTTGATAATCTGATTCTTGCATTATTTTTGCAAGAATCCCTTCACTGTGTATAGAGTGTTCTGATATGTGCACCTGTATTCTAGATAAACCCTGCTTAGTTCCATCCACCCGTCATCCAATCAGGTCAACTCCAACTCTGTGCCACAGGGAGAGCACGTGCGCCCCATGAACACACCTGGCTGGCAGTGTGCACCCCAATCCCAGACTTTCGTCGCCTTGGGCTATGTCTCAGCCAGGACAGACAAAATGTCACAATACATTTAAATCAAGGGGTTATTCACCTAGATTCTCTCACACATGAGTGAAAATCCCTTACACTTCTCCACCTTGTTTTGTCTGACTACTATGTCCTTCCTGGCTGGTTTCTTTTAAGCCTAGTTCTAAATGCTCTTGGGGGTTATTGAAATTTACCAGCAGTCCCCATCAAGTAAAACAATTCTGTATGAATAAATGAGAAAAGGTGGGCGTCGAATGGTTTACTTTTTTTCAGAAGTTGAAAGAATTAGGCCTGCATGTAAAATCTAGTCTTAGCCTATAATTCTTAATATTAGAATTCTGTTCACAGATGCAAGTAGCTGCTCTAGATAGAACAGCAGCCATTACACAAAGCCATTAAAGGATTAAAAGCTTTCCGTCGTCTTCTGGTTGCTTCACATACCTCATCCTTTGGAGCAGTCAAAGGAGAAGATGGACTCCCCCGAGAGCTGAGAAAAATGTGAATCAAAAGATACAGCATTTA
The DNA here is from genome assembly GCF_951799395.1 of Argentina silus. Classification (NCBI taxonomy): domain Eukaryota; kingdom Metazoa; phylum Chordata; class Actinopteri; order Argentiniformes; family Argentinidae; genus Argentina; species Argentina silus. Next base: position 3,947,463 of record NC_139656.1, on the reverse strand, counting down.
AACTCTGCGCGTTGCGAGAGGGCGGTTGACGGCGGGTGAATCAGCTCAGCAAAGGGCGGGAGAGATCTCAGGTGAGGAGGCTCTCCCGTCTAGCAAATTACCATGATAAGTACTTATCAAGCACTTTCGCAGGGTAAATCATGGTGCCCCGCCATGGCGGCGATATGGACGTGAGGAGATAAGAGTGCTGACTTGGAATAGTTGAATTAAATCCACCTACTCGGCATTCTGAAGCTCAGGGGTAGGCCGATGGCTCAGCTGGGGCAACCAGAAAAGCCATCCACTTGGGTCTATGGAGCGTTTGTTTTTTAAGTGCTTGCGTTTTACTAAAATAAGTTCCACTTGTGGTGATCGGTGCTCTTAAAATGTGGGAAAGTGGCATAGCTTGAGAGCTCTTTAATAGTAGCAAGCGACATGTACTGTACAGGGCTCTATAGGTCATATATAGGTCTCATGGGCCTGATTAGGTAAAGGCTATAGGCTAATCAACAACTCCCAAGTCACCAAATGAACGTGACAATCTGTATCCTTGATGTGACCTATGAAGTCAATTCTTTGAACCCTAAATCTGGATTTAGATTAGGCCTAAACTGCAGATATATGATGGCTATCCTCCCGAATATAATAATATGGAATTGATCCTATCATGAACACCCAAATAAACACACGGACAAATTTACAAACAGCAATCCTCCACACAGAAGCTTCTTTTTGCATTTTTATTTTATGTCTTTTTCACACAGCATTGTAAATTCCTTCCACATGGAGAACCACACAGAGCTCACACCTGATTGTAAACTCACCCCATCAGGTATGATGAGGGCAAGGCAGAACACATAGCCATGGAAATGAATCATGTGACACAGGTATGAGGATGAGGAGATCAGGGCACTGATGGCAGAAGCAGCGGTAGCCTAATGAGCGGAACAATTTATCATTAACTCGGACCTTCATTTAAAGTTCTAGGAACCTCCACCAAATGTAAAAAAAAAACATGATAAATGGCCTCTCAGTCCAGTTCCCCTCTGCCCACCTTCCATGCTTCATTGCGTACTCTAATCTTGAAGTCTACACACGGTCATAGGCATGTCCAGTGCAATGCGATGCGCTTACTGTTTCACTTGCATAATGTCTGTTTGCAAGTCTCTCATTGACCTCATCCATAAATAGCAGGGGGTCATTTTCCAAATGGCTACTATTTTGATACTAATGGACAGGCCCAGAGCTGTTTAGAGGGCTGGCAGTGAGGCAACTGCTCCAGTTGAAAGTATTAACCAGCTTGCCAAGTGAGGATAACAAAATGTGGCCTTACACCATATCCACTGAGTGTTTATGCAACTCTCAGAAGTGGTGTGATTCAGACATCTAATCCTATTTCACAGACTGCGAGGAATTGGTAGCATTGGCTGTGTAAAACGAGCAGTTTGATTATAACGTGATGATCACATATGTAATAATTAAAAAAGATAATCAAAATGGATATCAAGGTCAGGCTACGCAGACGATGCTCTCATCGTTGTTTTATATCAGTGCTGACGCCAGCAACAGAAGCAACACTGGTAACAACAGTGTTACACTCTTACAAACAGACATAAAGACTGACAGCAGTTTGACCATAATCTGTACATATATACACTTACAAGAGGTATACATAAAGTAAGGTCCAATAAGTAACGGGCCAGAACCATCCCTATACGGCACAGCTTATTGTCTCACTCTCAAAGAATACCACAAAAGCAATAAAAACAAAAAAGAACTACATAAAGTTGTATACATTTTCTTACACATACCATAAAAAATTCTCTCAATAAGTAAATTATGGTACAATGTGGGCTGTATTTTCAGCCGGCGCAAAACGGACGGAAGTCACAAACGCAGGCGCATTGGCAATTTGTGTCGGCGGTGACAGGTGAAATTACCTCTCGCCACCGCTCAGGTGGGATGAGTAGCGGTAAAAGAGCCGTGTTCACGACAATGAGCAGGTCAAGTGACATCAGTTGCGCTGAAAATATATATCGCTAATATTTCAGACACCGCGAGCGCCTGCGTTTGTCCTGACTGTTTTTACGCCGTTAAAATATAGCCATGTATGTTGTTTCAAGGGGAATGAGGATGTAAGAGGTATGCTGTCTGTGAGGGATAGATTAATCTAAAATAGAAATAGTGACTGATACGGTTTGGAAAGTATGGGAGAGTCTCATTGTTTGTGGGGCCATGCTGAGGTGGATCCACACAAACACACAGACACACAGCTTGTGACATTAAAGCGCAGGAGTAATACAGCGGAACAGAGACGTGCCTCATAGCCACAGGCATGAAAATAAATCTGAGAGGCCTGACTACAACACTAATGCTACTGAGATCCTTAGGAGCACTTCCATCCTCTCTCTCTCTCCCTCTTTCTTCCCCCTTCTCTCTCTCTCTGTCATTCTCTCTCTCCCTCTCTGCATCTCAGTCCGCCACTCTATCCATCCTTCACAAATCCCCCCAGAGTCTCGCTTTCTCCTTCCTTGCCTCCCTACCTATGTCTCCCTTTATCCAGGGTTTTCTTTTTGTACAAATACAGAATGATACAAAGTGTGTGTTGGTCCGGGCAATCGCACACAAAACAAAAGACATCTTTGGATACTAAAAGCATTTGGACTGGGTAGGGAAATATGAGTGAATACAGCTGTACAAACAAAACCAATGTGATAAATTTAGAGTTGGCACACTCTATCCCCCTTGCTGTATGGCTTATGCTCATATTTATTTAGGAAGTTTCTGTGTATAAATCCAGGCTCGCCTCTCACATCATCCCTTGTGCTGTCACTCACGTTGATGATCACTGGCATAAGGATCCAATGCCAGGCAGTGAGAGATGACAGCTCCTATTAAAAAATAACAACAGTCGTCATGGACATCACTGTCTAGATTGGACAGGGTGTAAGTCTGCCCTAATGCCATCTTGCCTGATTAATAAACACATATAATTAACTCTACAGCAACTCCCCTCATCCAGGCCCCATCCATTCATAGACACTTTGGCAAGAAGATGCAGAGTGCTGGATTAAGCAGATATGCCCAGTAAATATTTGTCTATTTTTGAGTGTGTATTATCTAAGGGGAAATGAGGCAGGGGTAAAGACTCCCTCTAGAGTGGAGAAAAAGATGAATCACCACAGGAGAGCAGTTTCTCCCTCCAACCACCACCACCGCCATCCTCCTACCTACATCCCCTCAAGGTGTGACGCAATTCTGCAAGTTCTCCAAAAAAAATGAGCAATGCAAGAAAAAACATTAACATCAGCAAAAGATTTATCAGGCAGAGAGAGAGAGAGAGACTCAATGTGCTGCTCAAATGATCAGAGGAGCCAGAGGCTCAACAGTACCCTCTCTATCCCCACCTATCTCCTCCCCGCTCTATCCACTCTTGCACTGGGAGAAGAAGCGCTAAAATGCGATATTGTCTCTCCACAACTATAACAAGAACACCTAGGGATAGAAAGCACTCCTGAATCCCAGACAACAGTAAATTAGTTCCTCTCTCCCCTGAGCCCAACCCCAGACTGCTCCAACCAACACCTGGCTGCTTAGCCTTCTGATTCCAGGTCTTATTGCTTATGTTGTTTTTTCCAGCCCGATGTCATCATTAGAATTTGGTCTCCTAACTTGTGCCTGTGGTGGAATTCTCAGACTAGCCTCAGGCAGGCGGATAATAAAAGGAACTGGTCTATGAATAGAGGAGGGGAAGTAATGGGCAGAGGCATCTACTGTGACGTGGCATAGACATTGGAAACAAGGGACAACCCCATGGAGGGGATAATGGGGTTAGAGAGAGAGAGAGAGAGAGAGAGAGGGAGGGAGGGAGGGAGAGAGAGAGAGAGAGAGAGAGAGAGAGAGAGAGAGAGGGGGAGAGAGAGAGAGAGAGAAAGAGAGAGAGAGAGAGAGAGGGAGGGAGGGAGGGAGAGAGAGAGAGAGAGAGAGAGAGAGAGAGAGAGAGAGAGAGAGAGAGAGAGAGAGAGAGAGAGAGAGAGAGAGAGAGAGAGGGAGAGAGAGAGGAGAAAGAGAGAGAGAGAGAGAGAGACGAGAGAGAGAGAGAGAGAGAGGAGAGGGAGGGAGAGAGAGAGAGAGAGGAGAGAGGGAGAGAGAGAAGAGAGAGAAAGAGAGAGAGAGAGAGAGAGGGGAGAGAGAGAGAGCGAGAGAGAGAGAGAGAGAGAGAGAGGGAGAGAGGGGGAGAGAGAGAGAGCGAGCAACGGAGGCATCAATGATACATTAGCCCTCAGACATCTTTCTTTGTTTTTGCTGTTTGTCTTACTGCAGGGAACACACATACATTAGAGTGGCTCACCTCACTCCATAAACCTATCTGAGGAACTGCACAGTATGATGGAAGAGGGGAGAGAGAGAAGCGTATGGCATGAGTCATGACACTGGAATCAAATTGCTGGCGTTATTCAAGCATTCACTTTTGTGGCTACAGTTGTGATGGGCAACAATTGTTGTGTTGGTCATGGTTTCAGAGAGTATGGTGGTGAATCTGGCCTTGGCCGAATGGCTCAGAGTGAAGGGGGGGAGCAGAGCTGGAATCTGACGCTAGACAGCCACATTGATTCACCCAGACGGTGCTTATTAATTCATCCATCTGCACAGGTTGTTCAGCTCCATGTCTACTTACGTGTGAGAGGAACGAAATGATGACCAGCTATGACTACTAAAACAGGTCATGTCGAAAGGAGCTATGAATTGGTCGTGACTATGATTTCCAATGTATTTAATACATATGGCCAATACACTTCAACCTTGTGGGGGGAACGAAATCAAAAGAGACAACCAAACTACATAAAGGAACAAGGGTGGGAAAAACAGGAAAATGATGACATTAGACAAAGTGCTACTGGAGAGGTGATAATGTCCATTTCCTCCTTGCAGTTGTCCTCCGCTCAGCCTTAGTCCATTCTGTCTCAGTGCCATGGTGGAAGTGAATGTGGTAGCTGAGTGTAAGGGGGGCTCTGGGGGCAGGGGGTCTCTTTAAGCCTGACAGCCCCAGCCCATCACAGCAGCAGGTAGCAGCAGCAGCAGCAATGGTAGCATGGGGGCTGTTGGGCCTGTCGCTGCCGTATGGCTACCTTGGGCTCCAGACTCCTCAGTAAACTCCTTCTCGGAATACGGGGGGAGGACATTGAACTCCTGGCTTTCCTCCTCTTCCTCCTCCTCCTTACTGTCCTCCACCTGAGAGAGACAGGGAATGTGATGATTAATAATCAAAAGAGAAACTTGGAAGAGAAAAACACAAGCGGGTTAAAGTTGTACATTACCCATAGCAAGTAGGCCATCACACTACCACCAATGATAACAGTTTTTAAACCAGAGGAGAAAAGGAGACATAGGTGCTGGGTTCAGAATATTGAAGATGTACCATCTCTCTCATCAAAAGAGCAACACTCTCACTCGTGATATAGGATCAACACACTGAGAAGAGACAAGATGAAAATACCTTTGATACAGAGGGACGTCAAGTAACTGAACTCAGGGATTTGGGGGGGGGGGGGGGGGGGGGCTTAGAGGTTAGGAGCAGATAGAGGGAGGGATTGGAATGGTGTAAAGGGTTGTAGAGGAAGAGAGGAGAAAGGGAGTGAGAGGGATTAGGATGGCAAGAGAAAGGGGGATAGGAGACAGATGGGTGTGAATAAATGAAT